>NW_015090810.1:726811-1016501 GCF_001431845.1 Calidris pugnax
TTTTTTTTTTTTTTTTTTTTTTTTTTTTTTTTTTTTTTTTTTTTTTTTTTTTTTTTCATATATGAGTATAACTTTGCTGAGTTTGCACAGCAGTTGCCAGGCACTTCTCTGTCATGCAATTTTTGGTCCCTGGACCATAATATAATTTCAGGATAATTCCTGGCACCCTATGTCTCACCATTTTTCCCTCTCTGCAAGTAGGTTATGTAACCATGCTGCAGTTGCTCAAGGGTTTTGCACAAATAAAAGATAAAGGATGTTTTTTTTCCTTTGTTCTGTACTTCTGAAGAGTCTTTTTCACCAAGCAGATGCTGCATTATTATGGGAACTACGCTACCAAAGCGCACAAAGACATTAAGCACATCTGCGTGTGTTTTCGGTCTGGATGCTCTAAGTAGATATGAAGCCTTTAGCAATCCCAAGAGCTGATTAGGACATTCATTACACTCCTCCCCCACCCCATCTTAACTGGTGAAACACATTGTTTGGTTGTTTAATGCAGAGCCAAAACCTTGGACCCAAGTAAAACCTAATCCTGACAGTGCTGTAGGGATATAAAACAGACAACACAGGTAGGCAGATAAAATTATGATAGGATTAATGCTGAGCTTGGACATCAACAAACTTACAGCCATGAGGGTCCAAGCAGATGGGGTTTTTTGTTTTTCTTTACCTCCAAGAAGTAAACCTAAACAACTGGAATCTTCTCTCTCTCTTTTTTTTTTTAATATATTTTTTCTTCTAAAACATAGACTACTGAAAGGATGAAAACCCTTTTATTTTCTTTATTTAATGCAATATCATTTGAATATTGTCATAAGTTTTAGGGAGGGCACTGTAGTTTAGTAATACTTTCTCAGTAGTTTCCAAGTAGTAGTTTGAGGTGGTCAGGATCTGAGAAGAGTGTCCAGGGACACTAAATCTCATGCTCTTAAATAGGTAGTGCATTCTGAGGAAAATGAATTTGATTGTGATGAATTAGTATGAGCTCAATGCATGTCAGTTTCAATTTTTTGTAATTTTTAAATCTCCTCATTGCAGTGAGAGGATAGGAGGTATGATCTCCACAGCTGCTCTTCTAATTTTTTGTATTCTGTGATTCTATGATTTCTCTTGCAACCACAAGACTTCACTGATGTGAAGCAGGACGATAGTGAGTGTTCAATGAATCTTCCAAGTTTCAGCTGCTTCTGGGTCTTAGAAACTAGAAGATAATATTATAGGACCTAACTCAATCCAACGGAGGAGCCACTGATAAAAGAGAGCCTCTCCTGCTCTCAAGCTACTATGAGAGCTATGGAACAGGAAATATGTCTTAAAGTCCACAATTAGCAACAGTTCTTTCTTTTGCTTTTCTCATCTATGTTAAAATTAGAACATGGGAGCAGTATGGTAGTTGCAGGTGACTAGAAATCCCTGACAGACTTTCTGGGCAGAGGGTGGAAAAGGAGATTAGAGATCAGGTTGCCAACTCTGTGTTCTTGAGACACTCTCTCATGGAGGAACATTCCCAATTGGGAGACTTGAATGAAGGTTTTCTAGCGTTTTCTGAAAAGTGAATTGGGGAATAAAGAAATGAAAAAAACAAAACAGAACAGAAAAAATAGGAGAAAAAAACCTACTGCAAAGCCCTTACTTTTTTTTTATACTTGGCTTTGTTTAAATGCTGGGTGAGCTTTTCTGGCCTGCCAGGAGTACCTGTGTGGTGATGAATGTCTACATGGCACCGTGTCGTTACAGTGACTGAAGGCATCAGGCAGATTAATAACTAACTCAGTGAGGGATTCAACCATTGGTTTGCAGATGGTATCTTCTCTCTGGAGACAGGTAAAGTGGGTTGACCATGAAGAGGATGACTGGGAGAAGTGCCTTTTTTTTTTTCCTTCTCTGGACTCTACATGAAAATGACCTTTCAGACACTCTTGGAGCAGTGTAAATGTGGGTTTATTTTCCCTGTAATATCATCCCTCAAGCAGAAGTTGAATGAGGGGAGCATTTAGGATGGGGAGTTTGGACACTTCTGGATTATATGCAATATGTTGCTATGGAATTTTACCCTGGCATTGCCAAATATTCAGTTAAATGATGTTACATTAATACCTGTAAAGGTGGTGGCAGTATGGCTCCACAGATCTATTCGTTTTTAAAACAATTCAATTTAAAACAAGTCTGTTTTCTCCAATCCACTTTGTTCTTTAGTTATTCTTTTGCTTTCACTAAT
Organism: Calidris pugnax; assembly: GCF_001431845.1. Taxonomy (NCBI): domain Eukaryota; kingdom Metazoa; phylum Chordata; class Aves; order Charadriiformes; family Scolopacidae; genus Calidris; species Calidris pugnax. The sequence goes on from NW_015090810.1 coordinate 729,033, forward strand.
AACTTATATTGCATCCTTAAGAGTTCAGTTTGTTCCCAAAATATTATAGGCTCCCACGTAATGACAGGTGGCTTTTATATGAACTAGCCCAAAGTTAGTCTCTGTTTTATCAAAGGACACTTCAAAACTCCCTGTGATGGTTTTATGGATCCAGATATAAGAGAATCAGAAAGTTTACAAGGCTTGTATTTTCTTATTACCCGAGCCACGTTCATTTCCATCCACCAAGATGATCATATACTTTATTATTTTGCAGCTCCTAAATATGCCTCCTAAGGCATTTCTAATACTATATTAGCATTATTTTTTTTTTTTTTTTTTTTTTTTAGCTTTGGTTTTTGGAATAAAGTGGTTGCTTTTATGGCATAATATTTTTTTTTTTCCTGACGGCATTTAAATACTTCTAAAACGCCCTCATTTTAGTTTCTCCCCCTTGTGCTGTTGTGTTTTTTTTTTTTTTTTTTTTTTTTTTTTTTTTTTTTTTTTTTGTAGCATTGAGCTTTGGAAAGTTTCAACATGATTTTAAAGTTAATTTTCTAGTGCTAGAACCTATCATGAGCTTGCCTTGTTATGAGCTTGATTTGTAATCCCTGGCCAGTTGACAGCCTCAGCAATGTAGTTTGGAAAAATAAAATGTGGAAAAACAACTGTGTGGAACCACAAGAAAAGATAGGATAGTAGTATGTCCATTTCTTGAGGTTTACATTAAGGCAAAAATAATGTCTATTATTGCCCTATGAGTGAAAAGATCTATAGGCACTGTTATCACTGAAAAGATTTGCAAAACTGATTATCTGGGATGAGCTTTAGTATTTGCTGAATAACCTCTATTGCTCTAGTCAGAGCTGAAAGCTCTGGACCTTGCCCGTTCAGAACTTATTGGTAAACTCTTAGTTATAAACTAGTTCTCTTTCATTCTTTGTTCCATTTTGCTTGAAGAGCTTTAGAGCAGAACATAAAGCAATGTTCTGTTAACTTGAGCCTCGAAGCTGAGGCAGTGATTATATGGAAGCTAGCACAGGGAGATGAGAACAGATCATTTTGATAGTCAAAGGAGGTTTGTTTTTTTGAAAAAAAAAACCAAAACTTTTTTTTTTTTTTTTCAAACTCTGTGTTTTGTTTCTTTACTGTAATCCAAGCAGTGGGTGATAAAAAAAAAATGCAGCTGAGCTGTTTACTCATGCTTTCTACAGAATAAAAGTTTGCAAAAACTAGTAAGGAATCATGATGCGCTCCTGTAGCATTTTAATAATTCACACAGTATCGTGGATCACATCCTTTTTGCTTTTCTCCCTCTCTTTGTTCAACAGAAATGACCACTTGAAGTATTTCCATTACTAAAATCAAGCAGTGACACTGAGATTATGCACTGTATTTCAAGATTTCATACTCACTTTAATGTGCGGAAGAGCTCAGAACTATGTAAAGTAGCCAGGAACAAGAGGGACTGACAAAAGTAGCCTCTGGCATGGCTATTCATTATTAAAATTCAGAGCTGGTAGATACTATTTTTCTGTAAGATAGCTTTGAATCAGAGTGAAAGCATCTTCCTGAAAAATCCTTTTTGAACAGAAAGTTCAGTGTCTTTTCCTCCATTTTTCCAGTCATTATCTCCTTTATCAAGACTCTTGAAATATCAGAGAATCATTGTATAGAAAAAATTTAAAAAATGTGGTTTCAGATAATACTGAAAGCACATCTTCAGATCGTTACTTAAATAAAAGTTCCTTTGTGTTATGATCAAAAGCCTTATGCACTCATCATATGAAACACCCTAATCAGAGAGCTTGTGTTGTCATATATTTTACAGTCACATCTAAATAATATTTTTGGTGGAAAATGTTAGATATTTTTAAAGCTAGAAACACTTCAAGGTGTTACAGTATCTTTTCTGTGTGCTTTACAGATTTCTCACTTAATGATGGGTTTGTTAGATAAGACAGAATTTTAAACAGCCATCCTTTTATCTACAAGATAAAAAACTACGGATCAAAAAACTTTAACATTGTGAAGTTGAGTGGACTACAAAAGTCATGCAAAAATAATTGATTGCATTACTTTAATATATTGTATTACTATGTTTACTTGTTTTTAACTTTTAATTTCACCAGTTAATATATTTTTATATTGTCACCTATAAATGAAGGAAGTACCATGCTATCAAACTCTTCTGCAGAAGAAACAGTATGGTGAAATTATCTGTTGTATGACTGATACCCTAAATTTATTGTTTCATGGGAACCAGTCTGTACTGATCTACAAGTTTTCATTTACTTCTATTCTTACATAAGGATGTAAGGATGTTTACTTCTTACTTAGAATTAAATAGGGATAGAACCACTGTGGCATGAAAGCAATTAATAACAGAACCTTGGAGGATGGGCCTTTTGCACTGGCATGAATGAATTATAGGGATTTCTCCTTACAGTTAACATTATGTGGACAAGTTAGTTCCTTAGACTGTCTCTTTGTTTTTTCCATTTGTAACCGAGAACACAAGTATGATACAGTATGGCAAAAGTCTTTCTCCAGGCATTATTAAACACCCACTTAGTTTCCAAAGGGAGGTCTAGAAAGTGTTCTTGTGAGGAAAGAAATTTAAGCTGGTATTTCCCTTTGACTTTAGAAAGCTACCTGCAAAAAAGCTGCATGCTAAAGCATCTTCTTCAGATTAAGAAAGATTACGTGTCTCTTCCCAGACTCTTGTTGATTTCTGTGTGTTTTCCCCTTTTTAAGGGCACCCAAACCCTCTGTGCCCCCTGAAACTTTACAAGAGCCCTCTGCACCTGCAAAAGAGATTTTTACTCCCAAAGCCTTCCTTATTCTCCCAGGAATTTAATGTTGCCAGTGATAATTATTCTCTGTGCTACAACATAGCCTTAGCTTGTAGGTTGTAAAATATGTTTGTCTATGAAGTGAAGGAAGGTACCCAGACCTCTTTTGGAACAGATGTACATGCTGCAAGCACCACCAGCTCAGAATAATAAGAGAGATAAAAAAATAATAATATGCTATACTATTCAGAAACATTATAACTCTATGTATAGATTTTTCAGCTTAAATGCATGTTTTAGATTCCTAATATCACAAGCATTTATTCCATCTGTTCTTATGGAACTAGCTGATCATTTTCAATTGAGCTGCAGCATTTCTATCTATTCATTGCAGCATTTGATTGCAAAAAGCTTCCTGTACTACGGAAAATGTCTGCAATACGCCAGTCAGAGCATATCTCATTGTGCAGCACAATATGCTTTCAAAACGTTGAAATAAAATGTGCATTCATCACTATCCTGTCAAAACAATTAAGCCACCGAGAAATCCCATTTAGCTAAATATTCTCTTGTAAGATCTAATACGCAGAGTCAATGCAAGTCATCAATCCTGTATCATCTTGCAGTCCAATCTTCTAGTCAGAGGACTTTATCTACATCAGTTATCCAAAATGAAATTTTCTTAAATGGAGGACAGAGGTATGGCAGTAAGAATTCCAGGCTGTGAACCAAAATAATTTTGCTGTTCTTTGACATTATGCAGCTGGATCAAGGTAGAAAGATGTTTTGGCAGTACCTGTACATGTTACAGAATGTAATAAAGTTTAAATATTTAATTTATATAACTGATTTGTTGAAAGAGAAACTTAATATCTTGCATTACGGAACCAGGCATTATTTTTTTTATAGACTTACAATCAAAAAAAGACCAGTGATTAAGAAATCTTTGAATAAGAGTCTTCAGATAAGTAATCTACTTTTTTTGCTTAGAGAAAGCTCAACCATTGTGATGAAAAAACATCTCTGTATATTCCTGAGTAATGCTTTTAGTCTTGATAGAATCCACCTAAAAGCAGGAGATACTTTGATGATAGCAATTATAATTTACCCACTTATCGTTTATGGTTTTTTAATTAGCACACATCTAAGGTATTTAGATTTTAAAAGAAAAAAAACCAATCTGCTATGTATGTGGGCTTCCAGTACTGTTTTTTGTAGAAGTAAATGAGGACCAAATAATATTGCCCCTGTCAGGATTCTTTGTATGTGTTTTTTTATCTTTTTGATCCTACCACTCTGAATATGAATAATCCCTTTTCCTGGGATTATTCTCATTCACTTCCACTCAGAATAAAAGAAGATGATTTTTCAGACATCTAACAGCAAATGTTAAGGCTTTTACAACCATGAAACATGAATTGCACAGGTAGGAGCTTTGTGAATCTTTCTTAGACTGTAGGCTTTATTTTAGTTACACTGAACTTTTTTTGTTTTCCACTGAAAATTGTTTTAATTCAAATGAGGCAAGTCATATTATTTTGGTTGACCTAATCTGCTATTTTTCTTTTGACCGTAAACGTTTTTAGAGGGTTTTCATCTATGCCAGTATGATATTACCAGTGGGGAAAACACGCAAGTACTTGAGTGGCAGAACACATTGAAACTGTGGGGTTTACATGGAGACGGCTGGAAGAAGAACCCATATGAGTGAAGAAACCTTCATAGTAGAAGGTTACTAGATGGAGATGATTGCCAACTTGTCCTGGCCTTGCACTCCACCTGGCACCTGGCCTCCACCTCTGGTATTTTGGAGTCAAATTTTGATAATGGTGAGAGATCTGACCTAGAATCTCATCATATTTCACTATAAGAAATTTTACTGAAATATCAGTTTAGTTCATGTTAACTAATTAAACTAAGATTTATCTTCTTACAGAACCTCACTATTGAATTCAATGTCTTGCTTATTAATAGTAACATGAAAATTCTCTGAAATCAAGATGAATTTCTGTAATTAGATTAATGACTTGCTTTCTACCTGGTGATTAACTGAGAAGGGCAAACATTCTGGAGTGTTTTAAGGAAGTAATAAAATAAACACATAAGTAGAAAATTGAGTAACAGAAAAAAAATATCAATGTGGCCAAAATTATAATAATGAGGTATTTTTATATAAATTCAAGGTGTTGGATTATATTATATGGAATGGAACGATGGAAAAAGCTGCATTAGAGCATTTATTAACAAACATCCAATATAAAACAAATTATATGAAAGCAGTCAGACTCCTAAATACTGAAATGATACTATTTCTACTTATATAATTTTTCCCACTAAGCCTTCATAAATTATCTATGGAATATACATTTAAGGCTATTTGACATTAGATTTAAAGGCCTAATTTTTGGCTCTTAAATCTAGAGAAGATGGCCTCTTAATCCCTGTGGGGGGAGCTGGCAAAATTTCCAAGTCACTTTTTATTACTTCAATTAAAAATTATCAATTAACTAACATATAAATAAGTTTTACATACTTCCAGGGTTTAATACTCTCTATCTTCATACACCACCTTCATTCTCATATCTGTGAAGTACCTACACTACAGGATTACAACATTTTTAGTCTGCCATAACAAAATAAACAATCATTCCCTACTTGTTTTTAAGTTCCAGGTAGAAGACATAAAATATCTATTCCCTGGTAGTACTTTGAGAATGTTAAAAATTATTCATATGGTCAGAAATGTCAGAAAAGCAACCTTTTCATTGATTTACCAATGAAAGTCAAATAAAATATTTCCAACCTGTATAGCTGGAAATGGAAGATTGCCAGAAAATGACAGGATTGCAAAAATCCACCATGACAGGCCAGTGAGAAAAAATGTTTTGTGTATTGCATAAAAGCTTCAGGATAAATTTATAAAATCAGAATGATTTTATAACAAATTATAGGACCAATATTGCCTGTGTGTGGTAACACAGTTTATGACATACTCCAGAGGAAAGAAGAAATTAAAAATTCACTTTAAATTCTAGGCAACTGAAGTCCTTCAGAGTGCTTGGAAGGCACTCTTGTCCAAAAAACCTGTTTGTGTAATGTAGAAATCCATGGGCCAGGTTGTAGGAACCTCCCACTGAATCTGATACTTTAAAGAAGATGCTAAATTAGAATTCTGGAGCGCCCTTCCTTTGCAAGGACCCTCCCTTCATTACAGAAGGGTGAGTAGGCTCTGAACTCAGGAAAAAGGGCAGCGATGACTCCTTGCCTACACTTCAAGTAAAAAAATGCATGACTGGCTCAAAACCTGCAAGCTGCATTGAAGGATCAATAAGTGCTTCTATATTAAACAGATAATCAATGTTAAAAATTGTATGCATCTGATTTCTGAAGTGTGATGATTCAAACCAGAGGAATGACCTGTGCACAACCCATTTTATTTATTCAAATCAATTTTCCCTAGATCCAAGGAATAATTCAAAGGTAAAAGTTAAACATAGAGAATGTGACATCTGTAGCTTCCTTCCAGACCTATTTCCATATAATTATGTGGGAAGATCTCACATGCTTTATCCTCGGAAATTTTCTGCCATGTGAAAATATGGAAAAAAATATTGGAGGATTTTATTTTGGCCACCACAGGTATGTTCTTTTGGCACTTAGTCATGCTAGAGAAGCAGTCCATAAAATTATTATAGTTAGGGCTACAAATGACAAACATTTTGGGGAAAAAAGTGAGTACTGATGACATAGTAACATCAGGAGGCACTAAAGCATTTTAAAATCAATATATTTACTTAGGGCTTATATTTATTTATACATGGCCATGGTTCAGTGATATGTTTCTGTGTCTTTGTGAAGATTCCCACTGAAACCAATAGAACCGTTTATTTGATATGCAATTGGCAAATACTTCATTGCTTTAATAAAGTAAATCTTATTATTGACTAGCAGAGACCTGAAGTTGCTCAGTTAGGAACCAGAAAAATTTTAAATGGAAAAATTATTGTAACATTCAAGCCAACTGAAACATTGAAACAATGTTTCAATGTTGAAGAAAAGCAAAGTTGAAAAATCTTAATTCAAGAGTTTTGAAGTGAATTTTTTTTTCCTTTTGAAATGAGGCTTTGCTTTATATTATAAACTAATTTCTATTTAATAAAGGTAAGGTTAATACATCTCCTTCCACCAAAAAAGTCTTAAAATGTTTGGTTTTCAAATGTGGTTTGACTAATTAACTAAAAAATAAATTATGCCTGTAGCTCTTCTCAGTTCCACATTGCTTCATTCAATTCTTGGAAAGACTGGATCAAAAAAAATAATAAAAATAATAAAAAATAATTGAAATGTTTGGTAATAATTGAAATCTTGTGGTAAAAGTATTAACTCTTTAAAGGAGACTGTCATGTTATAATAATAGAGTTTATTTAGAAATGTATCATTATTTTAAAAAAAACTCTTCATATAATAACAATATTTTTTATGTATTTAAAAAGGGAGAGAGAGGACTGCCTGGGTTTTCAAAGTAAATATAAGCTGCCAATGAATGCCTTGATTATGCAGAAAGGTAAATGTTCAGTATGTTTTACACATTGACACTGCTTTTGAATGTATAGAGACAACTCAAACACATGAAATTATACTGATACCCAATTGTCATTTTGTCAGGTGGACTCTAGCATTACACAGAAGATCATTTACCAGAGGAAATGGTCTGAAGTTGTGGCAGGGGGGGGTTAGATTAGATATTAGGAAGAATTACTTTACTGAGAGAGGGGTCAGGCAGTCGAACAGCCTGCCCAGGGAGGTGGTGGAGTCACCATCCCTGGAGGTATTTAAGAAATGTGTAGACGTGGCTCTTCAGGGCATGCTCTAGTGCCCAAGATTATTGGTTTGTGGGTGGGTGTGATGTGGTGGGGTGGTGTTTTTTGTTTTGTTGGTGTGTTTGGGTTTTTTGTTGTGTTTGGGTTTTTTTGTTTGTTTTGGTTTTTGGTTTGTTTTTTTTAAGGTTGGACTCGATGATCTCAGAGGTCCCTTCAAACCATGGTGATTCTGTGAAATAATACTACAACAACAGCTTAACATGCAGAACGGGGAGGGAGTATTAAGTCACATTAGTTATACTATAAATTTAGTAGGCGTTCCATGCAAAAAGGCAATTTTCAATTTGAAAGTTGCCCTTTAAAAATATCAACAAAATAGAGTTTGTTGTATTTTTTATTTTTCATATGAAACTCAGGATCTCCTTTACTATATGTCAAATCTTGATTACGAGTCAATTTCATTTAATGAAAGTATTTCGTCATGAAAGTAGATAATATCAGAACCAGCTTAAACATACTAATAGGTGTTATATAACATTGTGTAAACACAGTACCTTTCTATCTATTGGGCAATATTTTGTTTGCTTCTGCTACTGTATTGAAAACTTAAGAAATTTAAGAACAAGATAACATGAAGGAAGAAGTTAAAGTTTGCCAACTCATATACTCTTTTAATTAAGTGTACCTTTAGCTTGTGTTTAATTTTATCTTTTAAAAAAGAAATGCGTAATTCCTTTTTGATTTAAATAAGAAAACATTATCTCACTAACATTTCAATGTTTTACCTTAATAAAGAGCTTTTATTTAGAAACGATTTAAAAAATAATGAATTTGCATGAACACTAATAAAAGACATTGGAGTGATAAGAAATACCCATCAGTTTTCAGATTATTGCTAAGGTACGCGAAATAGCTTTCCTAAGAAAGAAATCTTAGGGGTTGAAAAAAAAAGAAAATCTGTTTTGAAGCTTAAGATAACCCAAAATGCCATCCAGCACTGAACCACCTTCAGGTGAAATTTTAACACTTTGAAAGTATGGCTATATTGACAAAGTAGTTTAGACCTGTAGGAATCAAGCTCTGGAACAAAGCATGGTGCTGAGAAGCTGATACTCATACTGTAGGTACTTCAGGGATTCATTTTTACTTCCCAGTAGCTTTAATCTCATCATATGGACTAAAAGTCCATTTGCAGTTGGAGAGGACCTTCTATTTCAGTTTCGCATGAAAGCAATTAGTTCAATTGCCTTGACATCATTTCAACATGCAAACCAAGTAAGAGGGGATATCCAGGACATTCATCTCTGATCCAGATTAAGCCCATAATGCAGATGAACCCCAAGGTGATGCCAACACAGCATTACAATTCTGGGCAGTGCTGCAGTTGTCATGAAGGCCCTGATCAACCTGGCTTAATGAATCTTGTTGATTTGGTTTACAGAGACTTTTTGGTTCATGCCAGGTGGATTCCTTTTGGAGGAAACTAAACTGTCACCAGATGTGCTCTAAAGGAGACCTAAGGGTCTGAACCAATTTGGCCTTTGGAGAGCATTGGGGAAAATTTCAACCAGGATGCAAGACTAAAACTATCCCAAAATAGGGGTGTAGATACTATAGATACACAAGTTTCAGCATTTACCTTCTCCAGTATGCAGGTCATCTCCTTTTAGGTCAATTATTTATGCAGATGCAATTTAATGCACAATTTGTCTATGAATAGTGACAGTAATTTATTCTTGAAAGAGTGTAGGGTTTAATTTTGTTATCAAGACCAGTCTCATCCTAAATTGGCATTACCCCAAAGGCCTCTGGAGATTTTTTTATGGTATCCTAAAGAGATGGGACAGGAAGAGAGAGATTGGTCACTAAAGACAAGTCAATAGCTAGGAGTTCGGGTAGTTGCCTGGTGGTGAAACAAGCCCAATGCTCTATGAGGTTACAATTAGGATTCAGTAGGACATATTTAGGTATTAGTTCCTCCAATACTTCCTGCTCCAAGTTTAAGTTTTAAAAGTATTAGATTGAAATTTCTTGGAGTCCAATTAAAGTCACCAAATTCCCCCTACTTATGGTTTGGTAGTGTTTTCTTTATAACCCCTTCTATTGGTCTTACTGAGCTCCAGGGATCTAATAGTAACAGCTTCATTCTCCTTTCATTTACGCTAGCGTAGCTCAATTTGGTTTTTGGCTTGCCTATGAACAAAATCTTCTACTTTGATGATTTTTCACTTCTTCTCTGCCTAGATCATAGATATTTTATTATCAGTGGATAAGAGAATGGCTGCTCAGCTGGAAATTTGGAAGATAGAGAAAATTGGGATTTACTGAGTTTTGCCTTTGAAACAAAAAGGAAACAAGAAGAAGAAGAAACTGTTGTGTGTCTGTATCTGCCTTGCCTAACTTCTACAAAGACCAAGAATTCAATGTGTGCCCTTTAGAGCTAGGTAAGAAAGTATTTAAAATACTTCCTATGGACAACTTATTGCATGGTATAATAAAACCTTTGGAACAGTTTTTTCTGCATTATGCTTGTATAATTCTTTGGTCGATTAAGTATCACAAGCAATGATTACACCAGGTGAAACCCTACAGTTTATAATGTATAGTGTCTGCTATTTAAAAATGGATAACAAAGCCTTTTGAACGCTGAAGATCACTTAAAGATTGGTGATAAATAATCACTATACATCCAAAAATGAAGCTGAGATGTTCCAGTTTTCAGGCCAATGTCCCAACTATAACATGTTAATAGGTTTATGCTGATATGTTAACAAACTCCCCAGAAATAGTCTGTATATGTAGAAATGTTAAGTGCTTTTGCCATAGTACTGAAAAGTACACTGTAAGATATCAGGGCTTTCACCTTTTAAAAGCATGATTCAGATTAAGTTCTGAGTCTTGACATTACTGCTGAAAGCATTTTGTTTTAGCAAGTTTTCCAGCTGAGTGGCACAGAGAAAATATGGGGGGATAAATAGAAAGACACATAGGAAGACACAATGTGAGAACTAGTGCTGTAAAACAATCTCTGAACCAATACTTCATGGCAACTTTCTTCACACACTTTTTTTCTTATTTGTGGTAAGTATAGTGACAGATCTTCTTAAATGCCTCTAAATGAAAAGAAGACTGCAAAATCATGCAAAGAAGTTTCCTTGGTATTTTTCTATTGGCCTTAGTAAGTATTGTAAATATGCATATAGGATAACACACACACAAAAAGGTGTATTAATCTTGAGCCTCAGTTCAATCTGTTAGTTCAACTTGGGGCTCTGTATATGTGCCAAAAATATTACAGCAGTTCACAATTACTGCTACGTAATGACCTAGATAGTGACAGGTGGATCACATTAGTGGGTTCACCAGCTAGAGCAGATGTTTCCTGTTGACTTACCACTCATTAGAGTAATTTATATGTACATAGCTTTGGAGCTTTCAAACTGATGATACAGTAGGTATATGCTAGTAAATCCTATTGCATTACATTTATAGTATCTCTGAATATTACAGTAACTAACAATTACACAGTGTTGCCCAGTATTGTGATTTTCTCTAAGTCTGAGAAGAAATTCCCTTAGTGAATAAGATTATTTTCCTTATTTTTTTAATTAAAATATTGAAATGCTTTTCTTTCAAGCTAAAATTAAAACAAAAAATTATTTTTTTTTAAAACTAGATCTCCAGGTGATAACAGGCTCCCGTAATTTTACCCAGAAATCTTAACCTGCTTATAGTGTATTCGTAGAATGACTATGCCTGCACAGGAAAACCTTTTCATTTGTCAAAAACAAGTAAATATATGCCCCTACCATTTTGTTTGGAGGGCCTGAGAATTTCAGCATGCTTAGACAGAGAACAACACTTGCAGGAAGCAGACGTGCCCACTTTGGCCTATGGTCGAGACACCAGAAAGCAGTGGGTAGTCAAAAAGAGAGGTTTCCAGATCAGAGACTTTCCTGATGTAACGTGGCAGCCGCTCGCAGAGCCCCTGCTATCCCGCAGATGGCTGAGGCAGCCGTACCCACCATCAGCAGCCAGGGCCCAGCTCTGAGCTCTTCCCTGCTGTGGAGGACTACACCACCACAGGCAGTCCTACTAGCTTCCTATAAACCTATCTGGTTTTTGCTGGCACATTAGGTCCTGCACACTAGTCTTATGGAAAGTTGCATCAATGGCTATTTTATAAACCTGAAGTTATTGATGGTAATAGCCTTTTCCTAAAAGCAAAAGTACTCATCTTGCTGCATACATCGTTGCTTGTCTATTTGTTAATGTCACTTCCTCTGATTTGCAGCCTCTTTTTCTTCATGTTTTTCAAACAGAGAGAAATTACTAACCCCCTGTTTTTAATTGGAAAAACAGTGATAACTTTCACTGATACAGAAGTGTTTACAGGTATTTTGTGTGTCTATATGTGACTGAAACCAAACTGGCAGTTTTCTTAATCTGGAGTACATGAAACTATAAACATATTGTTAGGTACATAGGCTGGCACTCTAGAGCATTATAAGAAAACAGCAGATGTTAAATTATCACAGACACAGAGAGATTCTGAGTTACACATTCCTACAAAGTTTATACAGATGAATCTACAGGGCTCCATAATAAATTGAGCTCATTTAACACTTAAAAAATATTCAATAATATGTTGTTTAGTTCTTATAGCAACTGACTTTGAAGATATAGAACATCAAAGGTGAAATCAGTGAATTCTATAATTCCAAAGATTATTGTTAAGGGAAAAAAAATAATTAAAAAACACACCTCTCTGTCTTTACATAACAATGGCAAGAGCAAGCAGATAGCAAAAAATCATAGTCAGTCTCCATCTTCAGTTTTGATTTCTGCAGAGGCTTACGCTTCTAAGAAGAGCGTCCCAGCTGCAGCCTCTGCAAAGGCAGAGCTGTTAGAGCTCTGCAGAGGTCAGTGAAAGCAGCTGCCAAAGTGTGTGTCCCAGTCACCTGAAGATAATGGCTCTATGGCATTTTGTCACCTTCTACGAGCTGAGACTAAATTTTATATCCCAAAAGAAAATGTACAAACGGTGTATAAGACAAAGTCAATAGCAATAGTTTCTATGCTTTGAGTGATTTTGAGTTATGCAGGAGACTGATTTTGATTTGTTTTCACAGTTTTTCAGGGTATTTTCCTTCCAACCCTGGCTCCACAGGAACACCTTTGTTCCAATAATCATTCAGGGACATGTTACTCCTCTCCAAAAGGTCTGACCTAATTACAAGTCCAGGTGCCTCTTTCCATTCCTTTCTGTATGTTAGATTGTAGATGAGTGACAACATCCCTTTGAGGATGGGCCAGAGTAAAGGTGCACTGATTGGTTGCCAAGCAAGTTACCTTGCATTTCTTGCATACCTTTTCTGTGGAATAGCTCCAAATGAGTTAGAGTTCCTTTAGAGTACATGAGGACTTAAAGGATGAAAATGCCTCATAGATCAGGACTTAGCCATATCCACTGCAATAAGGTGGTTCACTATTGTTTTGGTACTTGGTTGTTGAGCACAGAAGGCAAGGAGCAGGCACAGCGACCCCATCCAGGAGCTCTGGATATTTTAATAGAAATACTTAGATGCTTATGTTTGTTCCAGTTATTTTGTTTCATGTCATCCTTATGCAAGTGTTTTGAGATGATGCAAGGCTGATCAGAAGAGACAACAATTTATTTTCTAGCTAGCAGATGTACCACCTTTTTTCAAGTGCTCTAAGACTTTATAACACTTGGCCATGAAGTTAGTGACAATGTTTAAAATAGGAGCAGCTATTCCTTTGCAAAATTGGAATTGTTCAGCTGCAATTCTTAAGTTATTTTTCCCTCACTTAGATCTTCAAGACAAAATAATTCCTTCCAAACCACCCATGGCTCCTCTTAATTTATTTCTTACTGAGATTCTCTGTTGTGACTTGGGAGTTGTCCTGCTTACAGGACTGCAAACAACCAGTATGTAGAGCTACTGGGTTACAGCTGAGCCCACTGGTGGGGTTTAAAGTAATTTGCTGAAGCAGTTTTGTGTTAGGGACAGATCACAGTGTTCATATAATGGTGGATTGGCACCCAACATCTGTCTCATTTAAACAGGAAAAAATCCATTTAGAAAAATTTTTTGTAAACACACAGGGATTTTGTGTGTAATGACTTTATCAAGAGCATACACAGAAAGGCCAGTTGGGAGACAGGTAACATTTATGAATGATTAGGAGAAAATACATTGGGAATGAATTGGCAAATATTCAGGCACATGAGCAGAATTGGGCTCTACAAAATCCCTATGAACCTGGAGCTACTGATTTACTCACCGTGGTTTCTAACTGCAGACAGAGGATTTGGTTTCCGTGACTCTTTCAAGATGGCACTACTGTAAATAAGTGCACTGGATGCAATTTACCTCAATTACCATTTAATGATGACAAAGCTGTAGCCTACCTTAAAGCCAATGATTATTACATACAAAATTTCTTTCCATGGGCTGGCAGAGCCTAGCTCTGCTGCACCTACTAAATACTAGATCTTGGCTCAAGAAAAGGCACACAGAAATCACCCTTGGACTTGTAATAAAATAATATAGCAGCTTCAAAGCCAATATGAGAGATGGTTTTTTTTATGTGCAAAAATTGGAAGAGATAAGAGAGGGTTTAGTGTTTCACACAAGTTCTGTCCCCTATTGAAATACAAAGGAGAAAAACTGGAATAAGAAAAATTTTATTCTTTGCAAAAAAAAGTCTATTCAAAATATACTTATATAGGATACTCCTATAAAATGTTAAATCATGTTTTATACATTCTGGGCTGATATTTCTGCCTTAGTTCACAACAGTGTTTTGGAACAGGTAAGTTGTCACAGTACTATAAAATATATTTACAGTATTTTGTAAGTACCTGTGCACAATCTAATGTAATTTGTTGAACATGTTTGTTGCTTTTACTTTTTAGATGACACTTGGAAGAATAAGTTTTCCGTTCAATGTGGAGTGCTATGTTTGCTTGGTACGGCCTGAGCTGGGTAAAAAGCTACCACAAGCTAACAAGCTAAAAAGGAAATGAGCAAGAAAACTCCCTTTCCTAGCCTTTCTGCTAACTTCTAGTCTAAATGTGATTAAACTGACTACTGCCCCCATCCACATTTATCCAAAATATAGCTCAGTAGTGTAGCACTTTTTCTGCAATTTTTTTCCTGATGTCTGTTTGCACTTTATCCTCGTCTGCATTTATTCCTTTCCTAAATTGGCCAAGGTAGGCCGCCCTACTTGACATCCACTTCATCCTCAGGAGGACCCCGATGCTGAAACATGTGAAGAGCAATTCTGTTCAGAGCTCAGGATACAGTGGATTAAATCGTAAAGACATCCCTCCCAGGTGCATGACCTTCAGCAGGAGCGGCTGCTGCCAGCAGAACTCAATACGTAGCAGCTCATTTACCAAGGGCTGGGGCATAACTCCTATACGCGCCTTGGCAGAATGATGGGAGAGGCTCACCTCAGGAGCTGGAAAGCTTGAGAAAGATGATGAGAAAGGAAAGAAGAGGGCCAGCACCTGTGAGACAGCAGTTCTAGAATATGTGAAAACTGGCAGGGAACTACTCAGAAGCAGAAGTCCTAGAATTTTAATCAAATCAGAGTTTTACTGGGTAAAATTTGTGGATGTTGAGTGTCCCAGTAATAGGGGGACGTGAACATTGGTTTATGTAGTCTGTCTATGGTTATCTTTCAAAAGGTAGGTTCTCATCAGTCTTGGTGTGTTCTTTTAACATATATTACATATTAAATGCAAATGCTTATATATATTAATTAAATAGGTTTCCAGGATGGATTTTGACTAATACATTGCCTCATACCTTGAGGAATACAAAGAAAATTGGTCAAGTCAAAAACTCTGTAATTTTTTTCATACCCAGGGGCCTGGTCTGGTAATCTGTACGGTCAGCTTTGAAATGGTATTTTTATCAGTGGGCAAACTGTTGACTTGATAATTATTGCAGCCTTGAAGTGAATGTGATTCTTTTAACCTTGGATTTCTTTTTCTTTGATTGTTGATGTTTCTTGGTTTTTTGTTGTTTTTTTTTTTTTTTAACCCGATAATCTTAGCGCACTCAATGGTTTTTAACAGTGCTTTGCTTTATTTTGAGTATCAATGTATTGTGGATATGTTTTATTCATGTCTGAGTTATTTTCCTTCTGAAAATGTCAAAAACATTGTAGGCACTTCAAGCTTAGTGCGTTCACTGTACTACAAATTGAATCTTCCTCCCTCTATAATTATTACCAGCTGGGTGTTTTTCCTCCTCCTAATTTATCTAGAAGCATAGAAGAAAAGACAGGCTGCTTTTATAAAGACATAACGTGCATCTGTATATGTTTCCTTTTTCTTGTAGGTGCACAATACACAGGATTTGTCACTGAACACAGACTTTCTGTGTACTTATTTGACCGTCTTCTTTCCCATCTTTTAAAAAATATTTAACATTTTGGAGAAACATTGTGAGGCTAAGGATGCTCTCACATTAAGTTGAAGAGTTGCTCCTAAATCTAGAAGAGTCTGTCCTAAATCTTGAAATAGGTTGTGCTGTCAGAGGGAAGATGTTTACTCGGTGTGTGCTTCAAGCAGCTGGCACTATTAAACAAATCACTGTTTTAAGCGACTTTCTTACATTCCTTTTAACTTGAGGGCAGTTTTGTAACATGATGCATTTTTCTTATTTACTCCACAGAGAACACACTTTTCTTACCCCTCATGATTTTTAGGAGCATTTAGTCCCTTTTCCCCCAAAGGTAGGTATAACAGAAAGACAATGTGAAGAGTTTATAAATATCATCATTGTACAGTGAATATCTATTTTATTTTGTTTTTTCATCATCTCTTTCCAGATGTATGATACTTGTTAAAGTGGACAGCTGGCACTTGTCTCTAAAGCGCCCATCCCCACCTTTTCTTATCTTGATTTTTCTTCTAGATGTAAGAGAGGGAAAAATGTAGGGAAGGACATGCAAAAGACTGTGCTTCGTATGCTGCTGATCAATAAATTCAATGTGCTAAGACAAGATTCTGCTCCTATAAAACTGATTTTGTGGAAGCAGACTCAGGTTCTCCATTTACACTGTTTTTCTCTTGGCAAACTGAATTTTTCCACCTTCTGCTATATACTGGAGGGCATACTATGGTTGTTTGGAAACAAGTAAATAAATTGTCTTCTCCATTTTTTTTCTGCCAATTTGTGTGTGAATCACCCAGGTAATCTACAAAGCAAAATTAAAGGGGAGAAAATGAGAATATTTCTTCTACAGTTGAAAGACAGAAGGTAAAGAAATTTCAGCCATATTCTGTTTTGAAAATATTCCTAATGTTTTCTCTAGAGCTACTATAATTAAAGGCTATTACCTGGCAAAGCACTGTAGGCTACTGGTCCGAGAAAGTTAGAGAGACCCTGCCAATATCTAGACAAGTAAGTAGGGTAGATTATCCAGGTCAACACTGTAGGGCTATGGCAGCCACAGTGGGATTACCAGTGATGGCAATACCCCAGGCTGGGAGCTGCTGCTATACATAATATGGCTTTTCTGTTTGTAAGCATGCATTCAATCCACTTCTAGATTGCAGTTGTCTAAGCTGTAAAATTCTTTGAGGTCTTCTGTGTGAAGTCCTGAAGAAATGTGGGATACTATTGCTGCAACAATGCCTGATGATTTTCTTCTCCAGGTTACGAACCATAGGGCTTCCTCAGCTGGATGTGGATTTATGTATTTAAAAGTATGGCATTTTTTAGAGCAATTCAAGAGACCATCCTGTAATGAGAAATGTTATAGGGAACATCATTTAGTGAGAAAATGTAGAAAATCAGCTGACATTTCCAATTATAAGATCCTATTTTCAGTTTGCTTAATATTTTGTTCAGTTTTAAATATTTATATTTTTTCTAGCTACTTATCTGTTCCAAACTGAATAGTTTTAAAAATATCTGTGGATATAATTTCACTATTTCACTCAAGAAGGTTAAAGAAGAGTGTTGTTTTGCCAACATGAAAGAGAAATCTAATGTTTTTAGGTCCCTAAATCTCTCTGACAACCTCCCATCCTGTGAAATAGGGATTTGAAAGATGTCAAAGAGGGAGCAATCAAGTTAGTGAAATGCCTTCAACTGGCATTAAAGTTTGCTCCAATTCAGTTAAGCTATAAGACTTTGAAAAAAATCTTATTTTGTAAATAAACCCTGCAGACTTTGAAAGAGTTAAGCAGCTATGTTCTCTAATTAGGTACAGCATCTTCAGTCAGCATGTCTCTGCCAGGGCACGTGGGGCACTCCTTATGTTGCCATTGCCATGCCTTTCTGCTGTTATCAAACTACTCCTGAAACTGATGGCAGAAATGCTTTTGGCACGCACCGAGGATGGGTACCTACCACTGTTGCTAGACTGTGCTGAGGCACTTCAGGTCGGTTGTTATACAGCCCTGTGGAGTTGCCATGAATCACGGTGTTTTCCTCCATACTCCTTAACAGCGAAGACATCTAGATTTAGGACATTGTACAAAGAAAAGCTACATAAAGAAGTGTTAACTGACAAATGAAATGCATAATGTGAGGAAATGTGATTTAAAAAACCTATCAAGACTGAGTTTGCCTGGATAACGTTAAGTTGCCCCTCACATGAGTGCTTTATGATACTTAATCACCTACTTTCAAACTGTCATTTAATAAGATTTCTGGTTTTTTTCAGCATATATAGTAAATAGGGCTTGGAGATTAACTGTGGTGAAGACAAAATCTGTCATTCCTCTGTCCCATTTACTTCAGATGTTAGATAGTCCTTAGCAAATGTGCACCTGCAGGAAGATAACCAAATTAAGGTAAATACACTTCTACATTGTAAATTTTGTTCTGCTTTAAACTGGAAAGTAGAAGGTACTATTAGCTGTTATTTATGCACATAACTCCACTTATTAGAAAGTTTTTTAGACAAGTTTTAATTTTCGACATGTAAATCTAGGAATTGACTCAGCTGAATGATTCTTGAAGGTTTTATTTTATTTTTCTTAAGTCAGCTTCTTCATTAATTATTAAAGAAAATTAAAGTTATGCCCACTGGGAAAGAAATTATGATTATGTGAATAAACATTAAATCCAGATTGTTTATGGATCAGCACTTAGGCACTTGTCTACTGTCTAGTACCTTGCAAGTTTGGTCTCCTTTGCACTAAAAATGACTGATGGGAAAAGAAATGACTGCTAGAAACAAGGTGCAAATTTTAAACTGGAACTTTAAAAAGACTATTGGGGAAAGTACCTGCCAGTATGGGAATTCTTAGTTCAGAGATCATTTGCAAAGCCAATGTTGCATGCTTAGAAGTTATGAAAATTGGGCCCATTTTGCCGTAAATGTCTAAGGCTGCACAAATTAAAATCAGAACCATACCATTGTGACTCTAAGGGTAATATTCTACATGGAAAGTGGTATGTACAGTTATGGCTGCCTGAACCATACAACCTATGTTTAAACTGGAAGAAACCAATACTGAAGGGAATAGTCAGTGCATAACCAGTACACATGGAGACATGCATTTGTTAACAATCCTAGCAAAAAGTGAGAGAAGAACAGAGAAAGAGAGAAACCACAGCATGACATAAGGTATGAGAACGGTTAGTGGATGCAATGATCACTATACTGATTCAGTGAAACATGATGTACCCTTAATGTGTAATGAATAATATACGACAAAAAAATTATTAGAAGGATATGTTTTTTGACCATCTCAATTTACTGAGTCAAGTGGGTATGTGATACTGAAAGTTTAGACTGTAACAGTAACGTTTTGTTAAAGTTTTAAAATGTTTTTGAAAAGAGAAAACTGTGGTGCCTAAAAGTAAATTAGAGTAAAGCTATATTAGAAACTAGATTAAAAGCTGCATTACATTGTCTTCTAAGATGCCAGTGAGTGAAAATCTGAACAGGACTGTATTTGTAATCTGCGTTTGTACAGAAACATTAGAAATTCTGAGGTTCCAAGAAACAATGCTAACATAAATGAATCTTAGAATGATACTTAGTGACCTTGTATGGCAAATATTTCTACACAGCACCAATTTGAATCTTTTGAAAAACAGGGATTTTCGTGATGTCTCTTTTTTTCCAAAGGAACTGTAATTAAAGAACTTGTAACAATTAAATACTTTACTTAAAAATCTACTCCTATGAGACAGGAAGAGAAAGCTTGAACCCAATAAGAAGCAGAGAAGAGACAATGCATTCTTAGATTTACTGCATCTTTCTGAGGGCATTATTTTTTAAAATATACTCAAAAGAGAAAATTTAAAATCGTGATGTGATGGTTTATGAACACTTTTTTTTTTTTTTAAAGGATAAAGTTATACTTTTTAGTTCAAAAACAGTTCCACAGGTGATGTGGGACTACTAGACTATCCTTGCAGGGCTCATTTCTCCTGCACTCTTGGTTTCAGCCTAATCCAAAATGATATGAATAGGTTATTTTGCTGACACTTTGGCAGAAAACAATGAAGAGTTCCCAGGAGAATACATGGAGGTTGGGAGTTTTGGAGTAGCTTCTGGAAATGTGTGTGACAGTGATTATTACATCTTGTAATTAGGCATAATTTGGAGCAACACAGTACATAAAATCCATCCTGGATCCTCTGCTTTTTAGTTCAAAAACAGTTCCATAGGTGATGTGGGACTACTAGACTATCCTTGCAGGGCTCATTTCTCCTGCACTCTTGGTTTCAGCCTAATCCAAAATGATATGAATAGGTTATTTTGCTGACACTTTGGCAGAAAACAATGAAGAGTTCCCAGGAAAATACATGGAGGTTGGGAGTTTTGGAGTAGCTTCTGGAAATGTGTGTGACAGTGATTATTACATCTTGTAATTAGGCATAATTTGGAGCAACACAGTACATAAAATCCATCCTGGATCCTCTGTGCAAATTGGTTGACCATATTACTCTCATACGAGTTCAACCAATTTACAAAGATGCATAGAAAACACCATCTCAGTGGTATCTGTAGGCACCCCTACTGTTGGCACCCAAACTCCTTTCACATGTGCGGAAATCTGTTTGTTTGTGCATGTATGTATACAAAGAATACAGGAGAATAAGGTGCTTTTGAATAAAATAGATGTAGACCATCAGAGGCTCCCATTGCCACATCAGCTGCTAAGAACTGTCAAAGTGATAAATACAGATCTGTTCTTCAAAAAGCAGATAACTGACCCTTTAGGAGAGTAGTCCATTTCATCCAGAATTTGAATTCATGCACTTCCCTCAGGAATTAGGTGTCTTGGCAGAGCTGTCTCCAAATATGAGAAGGTACTAATTTTGTCTTACCTAGTAGTTAGTTCTCAGACCATCTTCTGTCTTATGGAGTCCCCTCAGTTACTAAAATCTTAGTTTCTAGGCACTGGTAACCTTTGTGGTGATTACACAGAAATTCATATAGAGAGCCTTGAGATTGGAATGCCCTTTCTTTTCATAAATCTAATGTAACTCTGTAATGACCAATCATCCTCTCCTTCACAGTCTCTGCTTGTGTTCTGAATTAAGGTTCATTGGTATTTCGCTCCAGCTTTTAGGTAGAAATTTGGCTTGGTTCCACTTGGTTTGACACTTTGCCAATATTTGCTTTTAGGGGTATATTTAATTCATATTTAAGAAAAAGAGAAGTTTAAGAAAATTTGTTTTTATTGGACATTACATGGAATTTATCTATTCAAAATCGTTACTGGTTATACCACACTCAGTCTCCTTTGCAGATGATCCTGAATATGCCTGGATAGCCTTGACAGGATGCAGACTAATGAGGCAGACAACACGTTTTCCAGAACATTGCTAACCCATGCTCCATGATCATCACTTCAGCATTGCAAAGGTTTACAAGAAAGCACCACAGATTTGGAGATTGAATATGCAAGCTCTACATGCAATAGACAACTGCTCTCCTCCCAGCAATAAATTGGAGCTGTCACAGATGCAATTACTATGTAAAAGTTAGAACAGCAGTGATGGAGGAAGTGGCTAAGAGGTTGTTCTTCAGCTTTAAGAGACTTAGGAGTAGAAAGAATAGAAGTACCCAGATTGCTATTACATTTTCTCTCTAATGTTTAATGACTTGTACAAGCAGAAACAAGGGATTTCTTTTCTTATATATAACAGCAAGCAAATAATGTTAAAAATATTCAGACCAGTTTTTGTTTATTTCATAGAAAAACAAATTACTTGCCGTTGTAAGATTAGGAAAATGTGTTACAAATTAAATGTTCACACTAAACTATCCATTTCATGAAAATTAGCTTTCAACGTATTTTTTTTCTTTCTAAAAGAACAGTGGCTCTTGCTTATAAAATGTAACTCCCTGATATTTTTTAAAAATAATAATGACCTCATCTGATTTAAGGTGAGATAGAGGATATCTTTAAGTTCTGATCTAGTTGGGAGTAAAGTAAACTTTCACAGTGGCTTTACTAGGCTAAGAAACTAAACCTCGTGATATGACAATAGACAAAATTTATGCTGGTCTTTTTTTTTTTTTTTTTTTCCTTATATTACCAACTCTCTGATACCTATATCTAATATTTAAATGTTGTCATGGTTGGGATACCAAGTATCACATAAACTTGCAACATCACAATTACGCTCTCCATATAATGATTATGAAGATTTCTTCATATAGTTTTTTGTTAAAAATGTTTCATCAGTTTCACAGACAATGGCAAACTTTGATCTGAAAAGTTTATTTTCCATGCATTTTCTCCAGAACCATCTGTTAAATCATCCTACATGTATTATCATTATTTTTTTTATGCTGCAGCAATATGGACAAATCTTATCTGAAATACTGAAATTGGAGAAGCTTTACTGTAATTTTTTTTCTTTATGCATACACTGAAACATTTTTATCTCTGCTGGATTCAGTCTTTTTCAATACAAGAAATTGCTCAGAATTTTGATTTACAGTCTATTAATAATAATATCCAGTGGGCTTGCTTAGCAACCTCTTTATACTACTGCCATCAGCAATGTTACCTGAGATACTGTAAGCAAGTAAAATTCAATTCATTTCCGATCTCTGTGGGTACAATCTCTGGCCAAGATAATTTTCTTTCTGGCAGAGGGAAGCGTCTATAGCTATTACAAGGTTGGTTAACCTATATAATGTGTGGTAGAAATGAGAAACTCTCTCTGTATCCAGCTGGCTATTAATAAAGAACAAATCCTCTTATGCTGTCAGGAACACTTTGCTAGGATCAAAGTGAAACTGGTGACTGACCATCTGTCTCCATGCATATGTATTTCACATAGTTCATGCCTTACTGATCCATCAGATCTCACCTTGAATCAGAATCATTAACCCCATCAAGCTGATTTGACCTAGCCAAAACCACCAAGACTTTTACTCTTGACCTCAATGTAGCCAGGAGCTCTGTTGGTCACAATTGTTTCAAATAGTAGTTTCTGTTACCTTGGATCATTCAGTTCCTTTTGAGTATGTAAATATATATATTTATTGAGAATTGTAAGATGTCACAACTTTGCCATATGAAATTTACGTTTTACATTGTGCAGTGAGACTTGTTTTCAAGCTGTTGACTAACAGTGCATTGTATACCCTTAGAGCAGTTTTCCATGTGTGGCTTCACATCAGTACAGAAAAGATTTTATTCAGATGGAGGTTTTCAACTGTTGCTTTAAGTATGGAATAAAAAAATGGACCTTTCTAAAAGGAGTAAGCAGGCGCTTTATTTGCTTACAAGTTTGGTCCAACAGCACCTAATGCATGATAGAAGCAGCAGAAGCATTGTCAGGCTGTCAGGGGTGGTCATGCAACGCAACAGTGAAGTTTGCTTTCTTTGGCTCACAACCACAGTCTCAACTGGTTTACGCTGCATGAACTAAGCAAACTTCAATGAGTATAAGTCAGGAAATCTGTTTGTTATCAGTCTTATCCCACCTAGACAAGGAAATAATTCTTTTTTTTTTTATGGAAGTAAAAGTAAAGAGAATTATAGATAAGAGCAGTAGAGGATTTTATGTTTAATATGTTGAATGCCAGAGAGCTCTAAGTAAATAGACTCAGAACTAGTGAGACTGATTTTTTATACTATGTCAATTGAAGCTGGAACTCGGATGCTTGGATACCAGTTTCCTCCATCAGCTTGTCACTTTTGATACAATATGGATAAGGTAACATTTATTTATAGCCTAAAATACTCCATCAAAATTAAGCAGAAGTATAAAGCAGTAAATATAAATAATATCCCCTTTTTCCTAAAGTGGGAGTAAAGCTTATGATATAGAAACTGCAGAAAAGAGGAAAGATGGAATCCGTTCTCCATGCCCACAGTAGACAAGACCAGCTTAAATTCTGTGAGGAGTATTCAGATTAAATATTAAAAAGCACTTTCTTATGGTAAAGATAATGCAGCAGTAGAATAGGTCGTTTGAATTCTCCACCACAGGTGATCTTTGAGAAAGGCTAGATAGATTTGCAGCCTGCCAGATTCAACTGGGTAAGAATGCACACAAACCACCAATTCTCTGAAAATATCAACATTTAGAACTGCACCCAGATCCAAATGTCAAATATCTAGATGGTGGTGGGGGGTATGTGTATGTGTCTGGGTAATGAGGCTTTTTCCTCCATTTTAGAGAAAATGAACAAAATTGATTTCTAGCTCTCTTCCAGAATCAGACTTCCCTTAAAAATAGAGCTCTGAGTATATAAAAATCTGTATCTCATTATGCAATTAAAGTTTAAAAGAGACTCAGGCAGACAAAAAAAAAAGAAAAGGCTTTTGGTGCAGGTCTTGATCCACCTGCCCTATAGGCAAATTAAAAGAATCATTGTACCTTTAAAGCTGATTTGAGTTCTTGGTAAGATGAAAAAAGACCAGGCCGCCTCAGGGAATGGGAAATATGACTCCATTCGGAAGAACTGCTCTCTATGAGAAAAAAAAAAAAAAGGGTGCTGCTATTGACCATGCTGTTTCTGATCTGTAACTAGTTGAGAATTTTGGTCTCGGGTCTGTCAGGATGGTAGCTCTAAGCAGCACTAAATTCCTTCAGAAGTTATAAGCAAAAAAAGTCAGCACAGACAAAAATATTTTTTCAGTCCATGAAGAAAAAAAAGGATTCACTGAACAGAAGAGTTTTTCATGTTTCTTTTATCTCAAAGGTAGATCAAAGGTAAGTTGATTTTACGATAACTCGGACAAGACACCAACACTTACATTCACAGTAATCACAAACTGTTTGACCTTGGGCCATCTTCCATACGTGAGGCTAGAGGGTTCAGAAAGACATTATGTGAAGGGGATGGTGCTAATAAAGACCATTCTCTGCACAGTCTAGCACGAGGCACCCTCGCTGTCAACAGAACAGTGTGACAGCGTTCAGATCAAACAAGTAATCCAGTTAATGAGGCATATCTCGGGAACTTGCCGAGAAAGTAAGCGTGTGAGTGATATGGGTACTTTGTCATGGATTAATAGAATATTAATCAAGGCAATGTACAATTTCATATACTGGTGACAGAAGGATTAGGCAGCATGGGAGCGTTAAAGCTTCAAGTACCTTTGGGAATGCAGCGTCTAGTTTCTTTGCTTTTGTTTGAAGTAAAATGAATAAATCCAAATATCCTGCAGTCAATGCCTATAATTTTGAATGGCTTCCTCAGGTATTTTTTGGAAACTTGGTTAAAGATTGCCACAAATTTTCTGTGAAAAGTTTCAAAGGAACACCTACATGATGTAATTCTAAGCAAATTAAACCTGTGCAATCTTAGTCAGTTTCCTTCTGTCTTCATATTTTAGCCTCTTCAGGAATGGGCCATGAGATATTTTTCTGTGTTTTCTAAACAGTGATGTAGAGTTCCTGAGCCTTTGTAAACAATTAACGAGCCCACAGCTTGTTGTGTGGTTGAAGCGTCTCAAGAATATAATGGTAACTGGTTTTAAAAATTGAAAAAATAACTTTGGTAACAAAGCACTTGTTGAATTTTTGAAAAATATACTAAGGTTATTGTGGTTCATGGGAGCTATCTAGATAACTTTAAAAAAGTCATAAAACAAGTTATTGCCACTGTAATAATTGAGTTTTTTCAGTTATTCATTCCCTTCAATGGTACATTAGAAATCGATAATCGACCTGGTTCAGGAAGGGCACAGCGACCAACCCCAGGCCACTCGGTCCGTCAGCTCGCAGACACCAATGTGGTGGACAGCAAATGGCATTTATTGGTGGGTAACACAGCCTTATCTAGCTTGTGTTTACAACGTCACTTCTGTCTGCTTACATCATGAACTGAACGCTATTGGCTCTCAGCAGAGGGGCCCTATCTTCCCCTACAGCGCGGTATCTTCTGGCCGCCAGACCCTGACCACCTACATTTCCCCCCTCCCTATGCCTAACCAAATTAGCTAAAACATAACATTCCTAGAAAATTTTTTCTTGTTTTAATTGTATACTTTGTAACAATCTTAAAAGTATACACCGTAAACTTGAATAGAAAACATAAGGCACAGTGAACAGGTGGAAATTAGGGGGTAACTAGTAGTAAAGGGGTGTAACTTGAGGTAACTAGGGATAACTGGGGGTAACCCTGAGTAAACACATTCTTAAAGCAGCTGCTGGTGTTTTACCTACATAATGTAAATGACACAAGCCTATTCAGTACACAGGGTCCAAAGATCAGTGCCATCATGATCATTGCGATCCTGTCAAGGTGAATGGTTAAACCATGATGTCGTGCATCTTCTCTTGTCACCGGGGTGTACGGGTTACGGGGGTGTCTGATGATCCGGGCCTGTGAACAGAAACTCACAGTTTTCCTTAGTTTTATTCTGAAGGTCCGGTTTAATGGACTTAAGCGGTCACCATTTAACTTTCCCATCTTTTTTAACAGTGGCATACCCTCGCCCTGTAAGGACTAGCCTCCACCCTTGTTCCCATTCTCCCAGCTCATTTCTAATTATGACTAACGGGCCTTCTTCTAATGCTCCAGTGGCCCAATGTTTTTGGGTGGCGCTATTCACCTCTTCTCCCCTGGGGAACTGGTTTAGTGCTAACAAAGCAGTCTCTAGCAAGTGTGCCTGGTCTCCTGAGGGAACTGCGTTGGTAAAACCTTCTGATTTTGCTAACACTTCTAATTTAGATTTCAGAGTTTGATTCGCTTGTTCGACTATGGCTTGTCCTGTGCTATTATACGGAATGTCGTGTATTAGAGTAATACCCCATTTCTGAGCGAATGCTCGGACTGATTTAGAGACAAAGTTCGGACCGTTGTCTGTTTTGATCTGATTAGGGACGCGGAGCCACGCCATGGCTGTCAGCCAATGCTGGATGGTCTGCCCCGGTTACTCGGGCTAGTTGTTTCGCACAGTTGTCCTCCCGTTCTTGTTTAAAAACAATCATCCCTGCCCCCTCAAAGATCAACCTACAAGTTTGTTTTATATCGAACGGAAGCATGTCGTCTCCCCCAAAAACTCCATCTATGAGGGTGGAAACCATGGCAGAATTAAGCCCTTTGCCTGCGATTGCTTTAACAATCGCTTGTATATCCTTAGGATTTACTGGCGAGCGGACCCTTTGTCCCCCGTCCATCACCCAGACTGGAAACGCTACTGTGGCCGATGGGGCCCAATGGGCGCATGCCATCTTTATTGTTCTCCAATCCGTGAGAGGAGTTTTTTCCCTTCGCGGTTCCTCTCTATTGCAGATGGGGATGTTTCGGCTTTTGACTCTGTCTATCCCCATTTGCTCCTCTTCTGAGCTTGAATCCATTGCGGGCCCCTCGTCCCAGGCAGTGTCTGACCCGGAGCCGGAACCCGACTGACCGGTCACTTCCGGATTCCAGGGCAGTTTTGTTGGGCTCCGGCTCCGGCCCCGCCCACCTCCCTTGCGGTTGGACCGCTCCCTCCCCCTTGGCTCGCCCCGCCCTCTGCTCGGCACGGTGTTTACCCTATAGGGCCGTATTTTCAGATGGCCGCTCTGATTGGCTTTCCGCCCCTCGCTCACGCCTCCGTCCCCGCCCCCTTTATCCTCCTCGTTCTCCTCCCATTCCCAGTTGTGCGCGCTGATTGGTTTCAGCGCTTCCTCCCTGTTCCCGCCAAGGGCAGCCTTTCCCTTTTCGTTCGGCGCTATCTTGGGGCGCACGTGGCGGCGGTCTCGCGCAGGCGGCCTCAGACTCTGAGTGCCCTGAGGTACCCCCGGCCGCCTCGGCCAACTCGCCCCGGAAGGAGTTTGCTGGATTTTGTCCCTCCGTGAGCGGGTAAGTGTGAATCAGGATTACTTGTAATGGCAAATACACAGTCACGTGGAATTATTTGAAGTACTTAAGAGATGGCATCAGAAAATTTGTGTAATCACATTGTGAAATAGATAGGTCAGTCAAAATGGAGCTGCTTTGGTAAATACAGCAGAGATTTCTTAGGGACAGAGAATCCAAGGAAAACATCCTAACACATTGTTTCAAGTATTCAGGAGCTTTTTTACTTCAAAATTCTGTACTTTAAAGTGGTATAATATTCAATAAAAATGAAACAAAAGGCTAAAAAATACATTTTTTTAAGAGATAGGTTTTTTAAGATGTTCCATTATTAGCAAATTTCAGTTAATTTTTCTTCTTTATAAGAACCTTTATTTCAGGGTTCTCTATCTCTTTCATGAACCAGAAAGTCAATCCAAACTGCTTAGTATTTTAATATTACTCACAATACTTTTCAAAAAGACTCAGAGCATTTTCATGGGATTTCTGAGGAAAGTATTTTGAGCTCAGTAATGGTATTTGACACCAGTCAGACCTCCTGACAGCTGGCTAGGTCTAGCTTACCAGAATTCACTTAGCAATACCGGTGGCCCTTGTGTTGACAGCCGGTTAGATGCCAGCAACGTTTTCCAGGTTGATTCAATTTAATCTCATCAATAGGGTTACCTGCTACTAAAAATAGCTTTTGCCACCATCATTTTTTATACTGGTTATAACACTTTTAAGATTGCTTTATACTTGGTAGTATTCACAGTGATGGATTCTTTTTCATTTTATTTCTTTGAATGGAATAGATCTAGATGCAGAAGCAAATGATGATTTGTACAGCTTGTGAAGAAAAAGTTGTGCTGCCTTGTGACTGAACCAAGTAGACCTTCATAACAGATTCATGACAAAACTGAGAAATCAAGCAGCAGCATGGAAGTAAAAGCTGATGTATGGTCATCTATTAAGGTTACTACTGAAAATGTTACAAATGTATGAGATAAATTCCTAGAAAACTATAAGCTATAATACATATACATTTGAAGGATAAGCTGACTTAAAAGTTCTAATAAAGTACCTGGCCTGATGGGCAGATTTAAGAATTACCAATGAAATGGAAGGAAATGGTAAAAGGAAACAAATTTAGAAGAAAATGCCCTAGAACTGTCTGTGGGTCTTTATCATTTTATTTATTATTCTACTGCATTTTGATTTGCATCCTATTTTCTGTTCTTTCAGTTTTCCTGTTGCAAACTGCCAGTAAAGAATTGGCAAGTAATTCTGATATATACAAGCATCTTCCTGAGACTTTACCTGCCTTATTTGCTCTTTGCTTGCAATCTAGAGTTTCTCTCCCTTGCTTTAGGCAGAGAATGCTCCATTTTCTGCCATGTTTTTCTGTAATTGTTAGCTGATGTCACTGTTGCTCAAATGCCTCTCCAGGATTCATGTTCTGTCCAATCCAGTGACTGACAAACTCTCATGCAGATCCTGCAGCTGCATATACTTATCTCACCCTAAATTCTGGGAGCTTTAAAAAAACAATATAGCCCTGCTAGTCACACAGAGAGGGTTTGTTTGGTTTTGATTAAGAGCAGAATGAATAAGAAGACAGCATGGAAGAACGTGAGGAAAAAATAAATGCCTGTCAGCTAAAACAGTGGATGGCTCAAAAGGTTATAAGGGAGGGCAACCACAGAAATTATTTAAGTTAAATTTGAATGTTCCCAGTAACCGTCCTGACTTCATTCTCCCAGATTCTAAAGTCAGTTTCAGGTGTAACATGCAAGTACAGTGATCATTAAAAGGGACAGATAAAGAATTGCTTATGGAGAAGTGAGGAAGATCCCACAGTATGCCATTATTTATTTTTATCGCAGAGTGTAAGTATGGATTTCTGTGGGAACTTACCAGAAATTGTTCTTGGATAAGATCTCAGGAGGAGACATGTCAGTGTTCTGGCTCCCTGCTAATCACATCTGTGAGCACAGAGAAACCAAGCTAATCATACAGATTACCCTGACTAATGCTTTGGCTTTTTTTCTCTATGACTACATACATGGCAGACTAATAAGGTTCAACATCAGCTGTCAGAAAACTCCTAGGGAAATGCTGCTTATGTGCCAAGAAGAAGGTATTGTATATGTTATTGCTGATGATTACTGCCATTGCAAAATGTGCAAACTGACTGCTCCTCAGCACCTGCGACAGCTTCTGCCAGTTGAAAAGTACAGTGCATCCTTGAAAGAATAAAAATCCTCTAAAAAGAAGTAGGTGGCATTCTTTCTCAAAAAGATCTGGCTGTGTTTTTTGAAGGTCTTCCCATGAAGGTGTCTCCTCAGCCAATAAAAAACCTACAGATTCTTTTGGTAGATTTTAAATCTGTCTTCCTTTGGATTCAGGGAGAGGAAAGCTATAAGTATATTACTCCTGGCAGACATAGTGAGTTAATTTTTTTGGAGAGAGGAATTGATATAGGCTACCTGGAAAGGCAGTCTTTTTTCCTATACTTTAATAAAATTCTATATGCAGTTCTGAAGAAATATGACTGTCTCTACCTGTGTCACATTCTGGGGCACAGATTTGGTCCACTTGATGGCAGCAGTGAATATAGCACCACACACACTTTGCCTTGATCCTGGTAACGAAGGATGATTTTAACAGCGCATGTGTTTATAATAACAGAAAACAAAACCACTTTTGGTAGCACCATTGTACTACCTGCCAATCTCTTTATGTTCTGGCTGTTCAGGATTAAAGTCAGTACAGCAGTTTCCCTGAGCTATGCATTTGGTCTTGACTCTAGTGTAGCTCAAAGAGACCATATAACTTATTTCTGCTGCCGACAGATGAGCAAAACCAAATGAGATCTTGTTCTTCATAACCTGTATGAACCTTAGACTGTGAGCAGCGTTTCTCCACCTTCCTGTCAGTCTGTTTTCACTTTTTCGATGTTGTTTGTTTGATGTGTTTAAAGAATTGCTTACCCAGTGCAGGAAAAGAGAACACAATCGTACTGCCCAAGTGTAGAGGGAAACATGGTAGTCACACTGCCCAGTTAGGGTTGCAGGTCTAGGGTGCAGGGGTCTAGGAAGGGGGTAAATTACAGGGGGAAGAGAAAAAAAAGCAAGAGGGCCAGGCTGAGTTATCTATCCATAGAGATGTCTCCTTATTTGGCTCTAGACATTATAACTTTGAGCAGCCCACATGGTTCTGATGGACTACAGTGACATTGGGAAACCAGGTCTGACACTAAATGTAGAAGAAGCCAGGACTACGCTGCATAGTACTCTCATTTTTCCTCATTGCCACTCCAGTGTTTATTTCTTAACAGAAAAGATATTATTTTCATAGTAACGTTATGTTATGCTAACTTTATATTGCATATTACTTCACGGCAATATTATATTCCATATTATTTCACGGTAATATTATATTCCATTATTATATGCCACAGCAACATCCTGGGCAGGAAAAATAAAGTGCCCAGAATTCAAAAATTTGCTAAATTTGCTAAAAATTCTCTAAATGGATTCTGACCGATATTTACCTTATACTTTCAAGAAGTGAAGTATTTTGGATGTCAAAATATTAGAATAGCCATACCATACTTGTGGCAAGGGCTGGGTGTGGGGGAAGAATGGAAGCTCTTCTAGCAGGAAGAGAACTGGTAGTTCTTGTACTTGACCCTGGCTTTTAAAACTTTAGCACTTAAATAAAGCCCAACCTCTCTGAAGACAGCACTGGCATAAAAGAAGCTCAGAGAACATGGGAAGAGACTCTTTGGCAGTGTATTGTAGATAAATTCATCTGTCATAGTATAGGTGGGGTGTTTGTATGTTATGGTTGCACTTGTCCTCCTTCTTCAAGGAAATGGCTTTGAAGAAGGCATTTAATGATGTTTTGCAAGTATCTGTTGTGCCTATTGAAAGAAAGTTACAGTGTTTAAGCATCACAATTCATGAAAACATAGAAGGCTATTGTATTGCTGGAAGTCACTGTTTGTCTCTATCCATTGATCACAAAAAAAAAAAAAAGCAGCAAGAAAGACAATATTATGTCCTTATACACAGCTCAGGAATGTAATTTCTAAATGATTTTTTGCGTGCTTTTTGTCGCCATTGTAAGGACAGTATTGACCTGTATTTTTCTTATGCATTTGTTTTGTCTTTTCTCTCATAGCTTTCTCAGCACGCTTTAAAAGAAGCAGCAGCTCTTGTAGCGTTAGCTGGGGCTTTTTGCTGTAGTCTGTTTTCACGCAGACATGTTGTTGATTCCAGTGACAGTTGAGTTTGTGATGCATGAGCTGGACTGTTCTGAAGAACCGATGGTCTCTCCGATCGCTGTCTTGCATGATAATCCGTTGTTTGGTGAATACCATGCAGGAGGGGAGCAGACTGCTGCCTTAATCAGTATAATTCTCTTCACAAATTATCTGATCCAGGTCCTGCTGAAATTAATAGAAATATTTCAGGATTATTAGATAATGGTTTATTTTCTAGAATTTTCCTACAGCTTTATTAATGCTATCAGATCTGATAGCACAACCTCTCTTTCTATAATAGATAACAGAGAAATATAGTTCTCACTGGAACTAAGTGCGGTCTTATCTACATCACTAAACAGGGATCTTTGAGACCTTTGAGTAAACTATAATGAAAATTATTTGCATGACTTTGATTTTCTAATATTTTTTAATGAGGAAAAATTGGATTGATTTTGACCTATTATCAAAATACAGGCTGGTGCAATGTTCACCAGTCATCTGTTTTATTATTGCTTTAAATAAATGACGGATTAATTTTGTCCCTGATAATATATACCATCATTTTAAGAATATTTCATGTAATTTTTGATATCTCCATTCAATAATGTATCAGGGCTGGGATTATGAAAGCTGATCTTTGGTCTAGGAAGTAAAAAATTCCACAGTTCTCTCCTGAAGGCAAGAGTTTTTTGTTGTTTTTTTTTCTTTTTCCTTTTTCACCCACCCTGTAACTTGTAGTGGTGGTTTGCCAGCTTTGCCACTTCCCATATATATCGGGGCAAAATTTATCACTTAGATTCATAGAAAAAACACACCAATTTAGAACCTAGCTCATTTTCCTAACACTATTAAGAAATTTTCGGGCTCATACTGGTACAACAAGAAGGTCAGAGGCAATTGGGCACAGCTAGCAGGAAAAGTGGAAACACACAATGTCAAACCAATTGAGTAGGAGATGTGACAGGAATGAAGCCTAGAAACCTCACTGATCATTGCTAACTGTCCTACAGATCAGTGGCTTTCAGCCCATGATCCACAGACTTCAGGGAGCTACCACTACTTTTGAAGTACCACTGACTTGGGAAGTTGACCGAGACAAATAATTTAATGTGTGCTACACAGCAGTCTGCATAAGATGAACTTTCTAAACCTGACCCTCAGACATTAAAAAATTTCTTTGGAACCCACATATCATGCAAAGGTTGAAAATGGATCTATATATATAATAGATTATACATAATAACTTACAGGTTGAAGACTACAACAGGTACTTGAAGTGAGGAACTTTTGTCCCTACTTTCATATAGTATAAATTTCAGGTCAGGTGATCTCACAGCTGCAGTAAGAATTACTATTTATGAAGGAATTTGGTGGATAGTCTTTCAGAATTTATGACTTGATTTTAATTGTTCAGTCATGTATACAGTGTAGTGCAGATCCCAAATTGAGGCTTAAGCTCTTAAAACTCTTTAAACTTGAACTGCAGCATACAGTGTATCATTTGGAAGATGTGACAATATATCCAATAATAGGTAGCAGGTGGTGTTAAAAATGTAGTCTTTGCTTTTGAGGGTTGAAAATAAAACAGACATATAAGGTTGACAGGTGGTGATTATGTCTGGGAAACCACAGAGATCTAGGGATTTTGCTAATTTTGGCAAACGGTTCATAGCAGGCAACTTATCTAAAAATTCTACCTCTTTGTTTGTTAATATCCCAATTCCCTAAGCTCATTCTTTAACAAAAATGCTCAACTGTTCACTAAATCTACCAAATAATTAAACAAGTAAGGTTTATCCAAAGCATTCTGTAGTGCATAAAAATAATTCCATTATTTTAATATGTCTTGAAAACACTGTAACTTCTAGCATAACTCTCTATGTCTGTATAGTCCTATTTTACTATTTTAAGTCAGTGAGTCTCTTGGTACACATACATCTTTTCATACTGAGGAGGAAGTAGTTAAGAAACAGATTCCACCTAAGTAATTCTGCAAATAATTCTTTGTCTCCAAGAGAAAACTGAGCATTTTTTTTCCTTTCATAATTGCTTGGAAGTCACAATTTTAACTAGACCTAAAAATCATATGGTATGTGTTTATTCCCTGACTGAAGGGTCATAAAAGTCCAAATACTCATATTTGCAAATTCAAAATTTATATCTGTGATTATTCTCTATAATACACTTAACGTTTACTTTGTCTGCAGGTAATTCTTCCAGTAAACTCAATTCTTATACAGAGCAAAAGGAAAAGAACCAAAAAAGCAGCATAAAAACAATCTAAACCAGATGGGGTAGGAATTTCTGTCAAAATGTGTCAATGGAATTTGCTCACCTTTAAGAAAGCTTTATTTTTGGCAGCTCCATTACTGTTCCTGATCTTGATTGAAAATATGTAGAAACAATATAAAGCCTGTAGAAACAATATTAAAAGCATCTGGTTTTAGACTTTAAATACTCTCCCACTAGCTTTTGTGTCCTGTTAGCTTCAAGAATACAGATACATAGAAATAGCTTGTAAAAAGTTAAGCCCATCAAACAGTTGTTAGAGAAGTAAGAAACCATTTTGATGGTCTGATATATTTGCCCAGAGATGATTTCAGGAGAAGACTCTGTGGTCAGACCTTCAGAAGAGCCTAATGATGTTAGAAGGGGTTCCGCAGGGAAACATGGAACTGGACTGATTTTCATCTGTTTTAGAAACCTCCCTGCTAGATGATTTTGAAACTCTCCCTAGATACCTGTCTGTATGTCAGTACCTGAAATGCTGCTTATCTGCTGCTGACCCTGAAGCTATTGTATGCTGGTAGGCAGGGGATGAGAGCTGCAGGAGCAGATCTCAGTGAGATTTGCTACAACTGAACTTCAGAGAAAGCCTTTTTTTTTGGTTATCTGTGATCTGTGGGTCATACTGCAATTGTAGCTAATGGTAAAACAGATCTGTGGCTTTGTCAGCCAGACTGGACTTACCCAAGTCAGCACCATGTTTTAAAGGACTGTGTCTGATTTAATCTGGCAGGTTGTTATCAGTGACTTCAGCTGCGTCCAACTGTGTTAAAACCCATGCTGCCCTTCAGGGACTGTTTTTACAGGGTTAAAAGCAAAATAATACATTGAATGCATTTCATTTCCGCACTTCCTGTTAAGCTTTTCTAATTCTTATGTTTAAATGAATAAATAAAGAGGAAATTATAGGATTTGGGTTGTTCTGCCAGGCAGTGTTTCTGTAGAATAGCATGATTTTGCAGACTCATTTTCTATAATGGAATGTTTGTCCTCCTACCATTATCTGTAAAACAAATCTTTCACAAATTTGCTATAAATTTCCAGCACAAGCCTGTACTCATACACAGTGCTAAATTGCTGTAAAATCAGGTAATATGTGCTAAGTACATATCTTCAGCTTGTATAAAATCTAAGCTTATGGCATGTACTTATCTAAGACATACAGTTTCTCCAATGCTGTATTTTTGTCCTCAGGGCAGGGAAAATAGTTCTTTTGGGCTGATGTTTCATATGTTTATCTTAAAATTAATTGTTGTTGAACTAAGTGGTAAGCTTTAAAGCCTAGCCACACTGTGGTCTCTGTATGTGGTTTGTGTATGCTAATTTTAGTGGAAAATAAATAGGAAATTAATTTCTCTCTTTAGGACTCACTGTACTAAATCTGAGATTTTACTGTACAAGATTGAGCCACTGAAGTGTAAATTCAAAGGATATTACCCTGGCTTTAAGAACTTTCGGTCTGGCCTAATTGGTAGGATTCTCATTAGCAGCTTCATTCACGTCTATCTAGGTACTAATTGTGCAGTCTTTGTTTTGTACATGATGCATTTTCTTTCAGCCAGAATGTCTGAACCTAGGAGTCCAAAATTCATTTTCTCATCTCAGACAACAATATGAATATTTCAATCAAATGCCTATTTTTGATTCGTAGTTTATAACTACACTGTCTCATAAGGAGTGATGTACATGTTCACGTAGGATTCCAGAATGAGGCTCTCTAGGCACTTATTTCTCTCTGCATCATTTCATTTTTGACAGTCTTTAATGTGGTGGTCATATAGGTTGCTGTGAAGAGCCTGATGTGTGCCCTATGCATAGGCTTCGCTCTCTCATGAAAAAATCTGAGATTTCCTCCCACAAAGAGTGATCTTTGGGATGTGGCAATAGCTGGGCACCCAGCTATTGGACATGACATTTAGGAGGTGACCGTTTCACACTGTGACAACCAGGTGACTTTAAGAGCTCTTACATCAAACATTAAGAAATTGAGGCTTCAGCCCTTTTGGCTTTAATCATCAGTACTGCTATGCCAGATTGGTCCATAGCAAAATGAATTACTGAATCAGGAAGGTTTATTAATCTCTGTGTTTATCCATGGTAGTAGTCCTATTACTTACTATAATACCATAATTTTTCCCTGGAAGGCATAAATATTTTCAGTTTACATTATCAGTGCAGCCTATTGATTTAGGTCTTAGTCTGGGCTTCTTAATGGAAAACCCGGACAAACGGCGGTTCCTCTTTATTTCTTCTTTACTGTTCATTATCTCGTAGGATTGAATGGGGATACATGAAATACAATTTTCTAAGGTGATTCTTGTAAGGCATGGCAATACATTTTTCACAAATAGGTTGAGAGCAGCAATGAAGGGACAAAGTGAAGGATATCTAAACAGGCATCAACAGGTATTTGTTTTTGGCGAAAGAGGAGAGCAGTATATAAATTGATTGATTATACTGAAAGAAAAGACAGCAAACTTTAGAAGTAATAAAGGTAAAACTAAATACTCTTGTAGATAAGTTGCAATAAGACAAATTGGAAGAACAGGACAGTCACCTGTACACGGTAACCAGAGGTTTTAAAAGATCTTTGTTTCTCATTGCTGTCAGGGAGAAAATACCATATTTACTGGATCACTAGTTTGTTCAATTGCAGTAATTTCTCTGTTCCCTCATGACAACTTTCCTAAGTGCTCTATAATAAATTATATAAGAAAGGCCACTTCTGTATTTACATGTTCTGTTCACTGTGTGGGTCTTATAACTCTCTCTCTTCGGTGGTTTGTCTAAAATGATTTTCTCAGCTCTCTTTGGTATCAAAACACAAGTTATTTATTTGAAACACTGATTGATAAGAAAAGACCGTTACAGGACAGCAGGAAAGAAAGATGAAAGACGTGTCACTTAATACTGAGTTTCTTTTGTTCAGCCTGAATTGTCACAAAAAAATCTGTGCATTCAAATGGTCCATATAAGGAGTAAAAAACAGGAGTAAAAAAAATAAAAAATATTTAAAGTACGTTATATGTTGTAAACACAAATACACTTTCAAAATGTTAAATACATTCCTTCCTTTTTGAATACACGATATTTGCTAAGAATGTGCTCCTCCAACCCCCTTGCTGAAAAAAAACCTGACAACTTCATGCAAATATGGCCTCATTTAATGTAAAACGTCTGGCTTGTAGCCTAATATAGTGTGCAGAGAAATGGTAATCAAGTTGAATTATCATTTTTCAGACCTCAAGGTTAAAAAGAAATATTTCATCTGACCATATTTCATGTTTTAAATCTGCATTGAATATAAAATACATTGCTGTGCTACTGCACATATCCATGGCTTTGCTATCTCCAAAGTTTAATTATTTTTATTGGACACCATACATTCTGTGCCCACTGTTTCTTACATTGCTCCTGGTGGATAGCCCACTTAGAACTTGTATGAAAGCTGTGTGGTGTGGTTGACACACTGTAGCGAAGACATGTCATCCAGAGGGATGTGGACAGGCTTGAGAGGTGGGTCTGTGCCAACCTCATGAAGCTCAAGAAGGCCAAGTGTAGGGTCCTGCACCTGCATCACGGCAATCCCAAGCACAAATACAGTTTGGGTGGAGAATGGATTGAGAGCAACCCTGAGGAGGACTTGGGGGTGTTGGTTGAGGAGAAGCTCAACATAAGCTGGTAATGTGCTCTTGCAGCCCAGAAAGCCAACCACATCCCAGGCTGCATCAAAACAACTGTGACCAGCAGGGCAAGGAAGATGATTCTGCTCCTCTATTCCACTCTGGTGAGACCCCACCTGGAGTACCTCATCCAGCTCTGGCGTCCCCAGCATAAGAAGGACATGAACATCTTGGAGCGAGTCCAGAGGAGGCCCATGAAGGTCATCAGAGGGCTGGATCACCTCTCCTACGAAGACAGGTTGAGAGAGATAGAGTTGTTGAGCCTGGAGAAGAGAAAGCTCTGAGGAGACCTTACGGAAGCCTTCCAGTACTTAAAGAGGGCTTATAAGAAAGATGAGGAGGGACTCTTTATCAGCGAGTGTAGTGATAGGTTTTATCTGGTTTTAAATGGAAACAGGGTAGATTTAGATTAGATATTAGAAAGAAATTCTTTAGCGTGAGGGTGGTGAGACACTGGCACAGGTTGCCCAGGGAAGCTGTGGATGCCCCATCCCTGGAGGTGTTCAAGACCAGGCTGGATGGGGCTTTGAGCAACCTGGTCTAGTGGGAGGTGTCCCTGCCCATGGCAGGGGGGGTGAAACTGTATGGTCTTTAAGGTCACTTCCAACCCAAGCTGCTATATGATTCTATGATCAAACATGAGTAAATGTCTCATAAATATCTTTTCTGAACTGTGATTGTGATCAAGGAATAGTCAAAGCCCCTAATGACTTCTAGTTAAAATGCATCATTAAAATTTACATACATATGATGGATTCTTACCTTTTAAACTTACTCGAAACCTTACTTTCTTCAGGTACCTGATGGTTTGAAGTAGAGGAAACAAAAAAAAAAATCAGCAGTTTCCTGTCCATCTCTCTTGTATATATAGATTTGGAAGACTACTATTTCCACATATTAAGTGGTAATCTGGATTGAAAACTATCAGAATCAGAATATGAATCAAGTGCTTGCAGGAAGTTTAGGTCCATTAAATACCTTTAAAAAACAATAGCAGTGGTGGTGGGTTTTTTTTGCAGGGGAAGGAAAGTGGTTATTGGCCTCAGTTTGTTATTTTAAAGTAAATATTGAGAATCTAAGAACTTTCAAAATTATTTACAGGTCTCAGTTTCAATTAATTTTTGAAACTCCAGTCTGAGAAAGCAAAACATAATGCCTATTGAATGTTGTTTATCTCAACTTTCTTTGCAGGGAAAGTGTAAAGGATTCATGAGCCCTGACTTTCTAGTGAGCGTTATTCCATTGTGACTGGCAGCACAAAGGGCAGCAATAGAAATAGCTTTTAAAAAACATTTAAGGCGAAAACAATGTCAGGGTACAGCTACAAACTAGTGTCTGGGGACTGAATAGACACATTTTCCTTTGATGCCTTAGAGTCTGAAGTTCACGTCCTTTTCTGTATACGTTTATTATTGTTCCAAATATAACAACAATTACATGTAAAGTTTTTGAGCTCTTAGTACGGACAATGTAGTTAGGAAACATTTCTGAGCATATGTGTATTTTTTTGTATATTTCTTTCTGGAGGACATGTCAGTATAACATCTTTTGCTGCTAGACATGCCACGTATGCTCGTGTAAGATAAGAGAAACAAGAATTAATTAACATCTAAATGATGCCTACATTCTAATGTTAATTATGCTTAATTAATGTAGGAATATTTTATCATACATCAGCCAGTAGATTCAATAATCTGTCTTTTTATATTTTATTTATCTATCTATATAAATATTCCACAACAGAGTTTTTAAAAAATATATTTTTGTAGTTAGATAATTTCCATGGTATGCTAGGAGGAACACTGCAGCTGTTTGCAGAAATATTAACCACATTAACTGCATTTCTTGTCTGTTACTTTTTCCGGGTCTTTTAAGCATTGACTGTTTTTTCTTTTTTTTTTTTTTTTTTCTTTTTCTTTTTTTTTTAAAAATATTAGACATACATTTTGCTGAGTTTTCAGGGCAAACAAACACTTTTGGACAGTGAGGTCAGATTCTAGAAAACTGCCAGAACTGCTGGAGAAAACATCAATGGACATCAGGGCAGGCCTCTGATACCACATGTAAAAGGACAACACTGTTCAATACTTGTTAATATTGACTCAAAAGCAACAGGCCAGAGAAGAGGACTTTTCCACCAACCTTCAGCATTCAGTTCCTACCTTTGTTCGAACTTCCCTGTCCCCAGGTTCTTTTGCTCAGAGCTATACCTTGCTGCTTGCATTTATTTAAAGTGTTGATCTATTGGATACAAATAGTTTGGTCTGTGTTTCCCAAACATCTTTAATAGAAAGCCCAAACCAAAACAACCATCTTCTTTTTTTTCTTATGTACCTGTTTTTAAATGGAAGTTCAGAATATGTAACCAGAATTACCTGGACTTAAATTTGATATATCCAAATGTAGTCTTTGGTTGTAAAGGAGATGTCTATGTAGTACATGTTTTGAATGTGAGATTGGTTCTTCTTTCCATTAATGCTAGAAAGACTGACCACGTGCCACATCACATAAATACAACAAATTTAACATCCTTTGAAAGAATGGTCTAAATTATCTAAGACCCATATGTGCAGCAAGAGACCCAAGACCTCTCCTTCTTTCTAGGGGTAATATACAATTATTCTTTGTTGTAAAAGAAACATCCCTTCAGGCTCAGAGGAAACATGTTGTCCTGTTGTAACCACATGGACAGAGGTGCTCAATCATAATGTTCTTCATTACCTTTCCATTTTCTGTTCTTCCTATCTTTTCTTAATACTCTCTAGCATAGGTCTCACTTTCAGCTCTGAAGTAATCATATCTTCAAAGAAACTCATGAACCAGAGTTTGACCACTGTGTATTTATTATATTAACAGACTTGATGACAGGCACAAGTTTGTTACTGGTTTCTCTAGCATTTTTTTATGCAAGTATTCTAACTCATAACCTTGCTGACTAACATATGTATGTGGATATATAGGTATATATGTCACATAGTTCTTATAAAAAGCTGTGTTATTGCTCTATTTTAAATCAATCAATTTCTCTTACATTTTCTAAATTAGCAATTATTTCTAGAATATTCTATAACGATTTTATTACTGCAAATAGTCCCATTCATTCTGAGGAGATCTTTTCTATGAATAGCTGCTGCTCAAATGAATTTTCAGCTGGAAAAGAAAAGAAATAATTTTATGGGAATATAATAACTTGAGTTATTTTAATGGTAAAGCATCAGAAAAAATTGGTTTCATTTTGGTACTGTCACAATATCAATTTCTTGGTATTAGGTTAGATTAAATACAGGTTTACATGTTACATACTCCTGTAAGAGTGAGAGTGATTTCTTCTGTGTGAAAACATAGCAAGAGCCTCTTCATTTTACCCACAGAATTCTTCTCATCAGCAATTAAAATCTCATGTTTATCGAAGCAGAGGTCCGAAGACCAAACCCTACTGTGACATGTCCCTGCAGGACAAATTGATACAAGTTCTGTGACAATTGTTTCAGGCAGCTTTTTGATAGATGGAAGAAATAAAAATCTTTCTTATATGCTTTTTGGTATTGACAGATAACTTTCAGGTTCTTGCCTCCAGCAAAAATAATGCATCTCTGCCCTTTAAAATGATAACTACTATCCTGCAGTGAACTTACTTGGGTCTGGTGCTATTTTCAATCTATTTACATTATCTGGATGGCATAATTTTCCATGTTCAAGCTGTGAAACCACTGTTACACTCTTGATTTATTGTATTCCATAGTTTATAATGCCTGCTGGTACTAGTTTTCAGAGTTATGTTTAACAAGACAAAAAGAAACACACAAAGGCAGACTGCACAAAATTTCATTTCCAAACAAAAATATTTCTGTTTCTGGCTGAATAAATATTTTATTTCAGTTATTTGTTTCTTTGAGGGAGGAAAAGCTAAAAAAGATCTTTCAGAAGTTAAACACCCTTAATGAAAATATCACATCGCTGAGATTTATTTTTCAGGCAAAACTAATCCCTATGAATTATGATTCTAAAATGTTGTTAAAAAATAGAACTGTGGTCTCATGTGGATCTTAGTAGAGACTGCAGTCTTATGAGCCACACCTTCCAATTTGGACATCCAATAAAGAGGCTAGGAAGTACTTCCATGTTACTATTAATTTTCTATGCTGCTTTATAAGCACTGGGGAAGTAAATAATCACTCTTTCCTTTTAAACACTGTTGCTTTGTAATGCAGAAGAAGAAAAAAGCAGTTATTGCAACTCTAGGAATGAGACAGATATTACTAAAGCTAACACTGTGCAGTGTTTTTATAATTTTTGTGCATTTGCCTATAGAATTTACAAATAGACCATCAACTATTCTATTTAAACAAAAAATATTTCTTATTGATAGCTTTATGGGATAAATGTATTCTACTAAGAGTTCATAGGCTGCAGTGTGCTATTAGGAACTACTGTACAACTGTGAGGTTTAAGTATATGCTGTGTACAAATTAGACGATGAAATAGGAAAACAAACAGCATTAAGGGAATGAAAAATTACATTCTGAGTTGGAGGAAGAATATGAAAAAGGATTTCAAGTGTTGATGTGCATGAAGTCTGGTGAAAATAATGTAACACTGCTATAGAGTTTGCGACATGAATGCAGTCATACAATTTATTACACTAATTTCTTCTCAGTCAATTCTGTACAAAGACAGGTAATTTATGGCATCAGTAGTTTTGGGAGGAACTAGGTGCTGACTTAGTGGGATTAACCACAGTTACACATTTTTAAAGAAAATGTTGGCTGCTATTAATTCTTGCCATCATTCTTCTTTCTTGCACATCTAATGCATATGAAAGATAATAATGTAAAAGACAGTTCATAGCACAAAGGGATGCATGTATGTCATCAGCCAAGTTTTATAGTATATGACAACATAGCCATTGATTAGATTGGCTCAGCCTTTGCTTTATAAAGAAAATATTTTTTTACCCATCCCAATTCAGGAAGCATGTAGTGAATGTGATGTTGGTGATGTAAAACATGTTCTCATCTCAACATGCAGACTTCATTGGCTGCAAATGAGCATGCTATGGAGAAATGAGGACATATAGCTCACCAATGTGTAATATATGTGATTCCAGGTTGTAGCTCTGTTGGGGTTTGTGATTTGCCACTGTGTTTCTGTCTTCATAGCAGGATCCAAACTAACGACACACTGGCCCAGGATTTGCTAGTCTTTCCACAGGAATGATATGGCTCCAAAGTATTAAAGATAGAAAAAACTTCCCACATTCACTGATGATTGTTTCCCCTTTTTTTATAGCAATATGTGTTAGCTTTTTGGAACTGCAACAGTGTTATAACTGCTTCATGCATTTGTAGAATCAGCTTGAAAAACTGAAGAAAATGAAAGAGTAAAAAGTAGTTCACTTAGAATGTCAGGAGACTTTGGTGAGAAAAAACAAGATTGTGTCTGTCTTGGTGAAATTACACAGCATTTTTGGACAGGAATGGAGGGGAATTTGCCCCCCTGGCTAACATGCTGATCTTTTAAGAGAAAAAATTCTGACGTTAAAAAAAAAAAAAGGGGTAAGGAAGCTAAAGCTGTGTATGCTGTGAACATGTCTAATTGTCTTCAATAAATCTTTCACTTGGAAGAGTAAATATAAATAAAAATTTCTATTTTATTTTGCAGATTAATTAATTCAGGGCACTTGGGCCATACGAGTTCTCCCTTTCTGGTTTATCATTCACAAATGGGAGCAGTGCGGAAAAAGTGGGGAAAGAGTAGGGAACA
Source organism: Calidris pugnax (assembly GCF_001431845.1). Classification (NCBI taxonomy): domain Eukaryota; kingdom Metazoa; phylum Chordata; class Aves; order Charadriiformes; family Scolopacidae; genus Calidris; species Calidris pugnax. Next base: position 772,888 of record NW_015090810.1, read on the forward strand.
GCATGAAATATGGAATAAGGGTCCTGTGGCAGAAGTATTGGAAGGCAGGTGTTATCAAAGGCTTGGACATATAGCCTGGGATATTCTTTCATTTTGCCTAGGATATTTTGTCTGAGATATTTCCAAAGGTGATGTGGCTCAGCCCTAACATGGTTAGAGGCATTGGATGAAGAACAGTCATGTTACCTACCCCTAGCTATAGATTTGTCTGTGGTGATAAATAGTAAGAGGGCTGCCACAAAGGAACCACGGTGGCATGATACTGCGTTTGTCACAGGGTGAGTTGCTTTCTCTGACGTGCATTTAAAAGCTTGCATTTAGGCTTGTGTCACACTTTAACATGTTCTGTGCAGAATAAGAGGAGTTCCCTGCTCATAAGTCTAGAGCTTTGTTAGTGATTTTAATTTGTATTATAAAAGAAATAGCAGCCTTTAATTTTGCATAAACATAAACCTACTTGGAACCATCCCAAGAAGTTGTAGAGTTCTTTGAAATGAAATTTGGACAACTCAGAGACTGAAATCGTTATTATAATAATGATTTCCTTTTCTCTCTTTTGCTTTAGAGAAGCAAAAGAAACCCAAAGAAACTAAAAAAAATTGGGAAATGAAACAGATTATTTTTTTTTTTTTTTAATTTCTGCCTCCAAAATTGGAATTAAGTTTCTTCACAAGCTATTCATTTTTCAGTATTGATTTGCTTTTTGGTTATAACTTGCTCTAGGAAGAAGATTTTCTTTTGACATGGAAAGAGAAAGAAAACATAATTTGTGCTGTTGGACTAGTTGTATGGATCTGCCTCTGCCTTGGTCTCACAAGGTTTTATATTATTTATCTTAGCAGAAGACTAGAATAAAATCACAATTGTATTTATTACTCAGCGGTGAAATATGACAATGTTGTTTCAGAGATGTGGGTAAGAGTTATTTGATAATTGAGTCGATTTTGGGGAAGTGTAGGCTGCTCTTGTAATTACTACCAAATAATATTTTTGCCTGGCAATTGATTAATTTTTTAAAAAGAAAAAATTTTAAATGCTTTGGAAAGTCAGATGATCTCATTATGATAGTTGTATGCACAAGAGATATTTTTGGAGGTTAGAAATTTGAAATGCCAGTATGTTACAGCAGAAGATTTCCCCAATTTCTATGAAATGACATACGATGAACTGCTATCACCCTAGTCATTATACTGTGCAGCTAGAACACTTTTTAAAAGGAAATTACCAAATCTCTGATGTAATTATTTGCAGTTTTGGAGACAAAAGCAAAAATTTCTTTTTGAAAATAATTTATCTGAGAGATGTGGTGTGTTTTAGGAATGAATGAAAATGTTTAGGTTGTTGGAAGAAGAATTTTATAACATTTGGTTCTTATTTTCATGAATGACATACAATACCGTATATTTACATATACAGATATTTCACACAAAGATTAGTTAAGATGCTGGCAGGCTCCTCTATCTTTGACTCTTAGGTTAAAGACAGTGTCTAATATATTATCACCGTGTAGTCCTCTAAGATTACAAATTATAAATCCTACATGGTAACACAAGTATAAATATTGAATGTTTTGTTCTAAAAGGATGTGCAAAAACATTTTGAAAAGACCATTGAGTGAATAAACTGTTTATAATGAAGTAATTTTCACCAGCAATGTACAGTTATTTAAGTCAGGATATTTGTGTCTGTCTATAATATTCAACTACTATTGAAATGGTCAAAAATGGAAAGGTTTTGATTTCAGAAGAGGTTTAGAGAGAAGATAAACATACCAGAACTTTTGCAAAAATAGCTGAAATTATAGAATTCTGATCTCTTTCCCCTGTGATGGTGTATTTGGAATTAAATTATTGACTAATCCAGCTGTACTGTGAAAGTCCTGTTTGCGTTTCTTAGTGGTGTGGCTTGTAGAATTTATATAGTAAATGAAAAATTTTGGTTTTCTTTAATGAAATTCTGTTTTTTTAATGGTTACAGTGAAACATGCATGATTACAAATCTCAATAAAACTGTGAAGGCAAAGAATATTCTTTGTTCATATGTGGTTTTATCCTAGGTTTTCTAACTCCATTTTACAATACTTTTTTCCCCTTCTGAGTCATGAATTTTTGCCTGAGCCTTACTAGAAATCATAATCAAAATCATTCCTGGGTGTTGGAAAAATGACCTTTATTGTATCTATGAAAGTGTGAGATGAAGCAAGAAAATTCATGTTGTCATGTAGTTTCAAATTTAGGGGTCCTAGGAAACTTATCTGTAAAAAATACAGTGAATAAGCCCATGAAAGAATTTTTTTTTTTTTAGGAATGTTCAAAAGAGAGAAGAAGAGTGAATGCTCTTGCAGCTCAGTAATTGACACTCTTTCACTTGTGCAGCAAGCAAATATGACAGAGACAGTGACATTGATATGCCATTCTCTTAACCACTTGTTCAACTTTCTCCACCAGAAATTTCACTGAATTTCACTGAATTTCTAGAGTTGGAAGGGACCATAGAGATCATCTAGTCCAACTCCCCTGCTGAAGCAGGATTGCCTAGAGCTTGTCAGAGCATGTTACTCAGGACTGCATCCAGCACAGAATGAAGGAATAAAAAATTAAATGTAAGAAAAATGCAGAAATAGAATTTTATACTAAATATAGCTGATGAAGTAATTTATCATAATTTTGCATCTAAGAATGGGTTAATGTATCACAGAATGGATGACAAGTTTACCACTTTGATGCACAAACACACAAAAGTTGCAGTGATTTGTTCTACGAAGGATCACGGAGTGTTGAATAATAAGGGATTTGCTTCTGCTTTTTGGTTTTATTTTTCAGTTATTTTTACACAAAAAACCCAATGGATTTTGAGTTCTCACAGAAGTGACTTTTGTATGTAGAAATGGTGGTCCTCAAAGTTTGCATAAACTTGATCTTGTTCTTTAAGTGCTACTCATCTAAAATACCAGATGGTATTGTAAAATGGTATAATTTCTTCTTTTTCTAACAAATAGAAAAAGCTTGGTTTTAATTTTTTTTTTCCTTTTCTTTGTCCCCTTGTTTCTTATTTTTTCTCTTTCATCTTCTTTCTTCTGTTAGTCTTTTTTTCTCTATAAACATAGCCTTTTGGGGGGTCTATCACTAGTCCTTTCACTGCTACAGCAGTCTGTGGTGATCAAGAAACAGTTCGCTGCAGCTAATTTAACCTGAATCGTGACTAAGGTGTACGATTTCTGGATGCAAGCATTTTTTTTTGAGAGCCAGCGAACAACTAAATACCTTTAATTGCTAACAGCTGCACAATTTCTCCATGAGATCTAGTTGAAATACTTATTTGCCTCTGACATTGGTTAATATAAGAACTTTTTACTTCCTCAAAGCACTTCCACAGCTTCCTTGTGACCACAATTTGAGAAACAGTTGAGATGTTCTCTCTAAAATCTTAGCTTTAGAAACATTTGTGTGGGAACTGTAAATATAGAAGCATACAGACTCCATTAATGCATGCAGATCTACATGTACTGAGTAAAGGGAACCATTTTGGCTGGCAGTTGCAGATGGCTTGCAGAGATAAAGCTCTTTTTTTTCCCCGGAGAACAGAGGCAGAATGAGTTAGGACTAATGGATATTAGACTTCAGACATAAAGCCGTATCTTGTAACAGAATGTCTTGACATTTTTAAAGCAGAGTTTCTGCTCAGGAAGCCCAGACTGGCAGTGAAGTGAGCACACATCCCCAGACAGGGTGCAAAGCACCTTTTAGTCTGTGAGCTTTGTGCTGTGATGAGGTGCTAATTGGTTCTCAGTGAAGTACAGATTGATCTGACTCAGCTATCCTCCTCCAGTGGACTCTAACCTAATCTGAAGAGATTGAAGAGCTCAGAAAGAAATGAAAGCAGAGAAATGTGTATTAAAATTTCATTAGTTTCTCTTCGCTAGTAGCTTTCCTTTATGATTTATGTTTGGGGACAGCTGCAAAAGGATCTTCTTAGAGTATGTTTGTGTGATTTTCGACATTCTCCCTTACAGAGATGTGATCTAATTTTGTAGGAATGAAGAACCTGTAAACAGAAAACTTCTGTAGTGAATCACAGTTAAAGGTTGTGCCTGGATTCCTTCACGTATAATGTCTTAATGTGAAGAAAATATTCTCACCCCCTTAGCTAAAGTTTGGGGAAGCAAAATGAATTGATTGTAACCCAGTCTATTAGTTTGTTCATTTGGAGTTAGTGCAAACGTTGCTATGCCATGCTGTGTGCAGCCTTCCATTGAAACAGCAGGGAAATAGGCCAGCGCTTTCATTTTACATTTCCAAATGATACTTCTTGAATTTTAAACCTTATTTGTTCAGTGGATTCCTTTTAATCCCAGGGCCGTGGCCTGAATGGACATTTTATGACAATTTAGGGAATGTTTTATGGTATGAGTACTAGTAATATGAATATTATTTTTTTCTTTTTAGTTACTAGTATTATTTACTAATATTATTGGACTTCTTTTTCCTTTTCCTTCTGTCTGTGCGCCTCACAATATCTTAGGTTCTGTTTATTAAAAAGTGGTATTTTTAAAAAGATATTTCACAGCAAGAATGTTTATGTAATGTTTGGGAGCATCATGGGCTTCCAGTATTGAACTGGCTATGTTACAAGAATAAGCCTTGCTGTGAAATTTTTGCTCTTTTTAGGGCAATGGGAAATAGCCCTAGAAAAAAGGTTTGTTCCAGAGCTGAATGCACTTTTTTCTTTTAACAGTTCTAGGACTCTGACCCTGACTGTGCACTGTCATTTCAGAAATGAAAAATAATGAAATTGCAAAAGGTAAGAAACTTAGCTAGGCAGTCCTTGTTATTTTAGCTACATTAGTTCACTTACCTCTGATTTAAATGTTTCAGATGTGAACTACAATCAGTTTCCGAAGAGAGCCAAAAAGTTGATAATTATATAGCAAACACTACTATGAACTGGCAGGGAAGGGAGGAAAAAACCCAAAGAATCCTCCTCTGAGATAAAAAAAAAGCCCCACAACTCTATACCACATTTGAAACCTATTTCTTACAATAGTCAATGCTGACATTTAAAGCTTATGTTGTTCCTGAATGAAGATGGCACACATCATGTCTTGTGAAAAGCAGGCAATGCAGCATTTTATTAACTTTCTGTGACCTGCCATTGCTTGATTTCAGTACACAGAGGTGTAATGAAACACACACAAGGCTAGAGAAGAGAAAGCTTTGAAAGACAAATGAGAAAAGAAGGACCTATAACTGCAGTGATATTAGAAGTCCTTTGCAGCACAGGTAAAAAGTGAGAAAAAAACCTGATGGGAGATGAAGACCTTAAAGAAATTCTTGATATTGGAAAGAAAGGGCCCTGCAAAAGCAGTGTAGTCAGGACTGCTCCCTGCACTTCTGCAGCAGCCTTTTGCTTACTGGGTTATGATGCTGGTTGGGCTATACCATGTGTTCATAGTCTTAGCTACTGTGGAGAACCGTCTTCCCAGAAAGCTGAATTCAGAGTCTTTACAAGCCGATACAAAGATTCCTTGCTCTTGATTAATGTTTGTTTCTGTTTGAGTATTTAGGCTGGATTTGGAAGAGCTCCATTGTCCGATGAATTTTAAGGACATCAAAATTTAGCATTGCTTTGTCTAATGAACTGAATAGAAGGCTAGAAAGAGCAAAGCACAAAAGACATGGATTTATCCCGCTAATCCTGATACAGACTTCCCCACTGTGGCACAGAGCAAACCATTTAACACGTGACAAGTAATGATTATAGTATTACTTTCTTGTTTAATTCACAAAGCTGCTACAAAGGCTAACCAAATAGTCTTTTAAAATGCTTTGGTGAAGTATGGTCCTTTATAAAATAAAATAATGTACTATTCATTATTCTCCTGCAACTGGCTTTCTCAGTGGGTGTAAAAGCATCTGCCTTATGTCACAGATGGCCTCTGGTGACACAGAAAGGGACAGGTGAAGGGACAGTTAGTCAGATCTTTTTTCTGTAATAGATAGATGTTTCTTATTGCAGATTCTTACACTGATTTTTCCTCTGTGGCCTTGAGCAAAGTGCTTGGCATCTTTTCATTCTAGGGATCCTCCAGCTGCCATGTGTCTGAATGTGGTGCTTGAATCATGGCAGAGAGAGGTCAAACTCAGACACCCTCAACCCATCTCAGAGCCAGGGCATGCAACGCTTGTGACTGTATTTTGCCTTAGATTTACAAACTTTCTGCTCGTATAAGGATCCCAAATGACTCGGAGAAATTCAGGATTTGTAATTTAATGGCCATTTTCCAAAGTAACTGATTTTCTGTTGAATATCTGCACAAAGTGTGCTGGATTTTCAGAGTCTCTGTCAGCAATGCGCAACTCCCGCTGAGAGCTGTTGAAAATCTGCCCACACCATTAAGGTACCTGAATGGGATCTCTAGTATCTTGAAATGCTAGAATTACAAACTATAAGAAAGATGTATCATTCCTTACAGAGCACTGTGTTACTCCCTTGGTGTTTTGGAATAACAACGTTAATAGCTGCTGCAGAAACCAGCCATGTGAAAGCTGTGGTTTCAGCATTAATTGTGGTTAAAGTAAGAATTTTAGTGTAAACCATTGAGAGATGTCTTCAGTAAATTACACTCAGGAGCTATATATCTCTTTAGCTCTCCCTGGCTACTGGCAGCCAACTTACTTCCCATCTGCTGCTTTCAATGGATGAAGGCTGCTCTCAGTTTCTAGGAAGCTAAATAAGGCTTTTGGTGAAATTGTCTGTAAACTGCAGAAGAGGTCTTCTTAAATGGTTGCACAGGGAAGCTGCTAAAGCATGATCAAGGTTTGGTAAAGAATAGGCAAAAAGTCCAGAAAGTTAGTATGGTCAGCTGTCCTTAAATCTGAATATTTATATGTAATGAATGAAAAAAAGTAACTGTCCAAGATACATAAGCATAGTAATTCAGTCATGCGCACAGTCACTTGTTGGTGTGTAGATTAATAATCTCACTTTCTAAGTGTTCAGAGTTGCAATGAAGTAACAGGGAACTGAGGAAATGAAAAGCACCATGGCCTTGCCAAACCACCTGAGCATAAGATTTTCTTTGAAGTATCAAATTATTATTACACATGACTCAGAAATATCCCCACCTTGGCGATCAATCTTGACTCAGGTTCATAGAACAGGGTTTTTAGCTTAAATCTAAATGAAAACTAAGAAGAAGAACTGTTCCTATGGCATAGCTTGATTTATCTTTGCTTTTGTGTTATTCCTTTCTGTTGTGCATCCCCTCCCCTCCCCTCTGTCACTTCTGACAGCTGTATTTCCTTTTAACACATTTCTGATATTTTTCCATAATGATCTGTCCTGGTTTCAGCTGGGAAAGAGTTCATTTTCTTTCTAGTGATTGCTGTGAAAGGAATGTCAAGAATGTGTATTGTTTTAGTTGTTGCTAGGTGATGTTTATACTTTTGAAGTATTCTCTTCAGCTTCTCGTAATCCCATGTTCCCTTGTAGATATGTTTGAAGGAAATGAGAAGTTAAGCTTTGGTTTTGAAGAAGAAAATGTGTAAGTCCACAAATGAATATGCGAAAATTTTGGGGATTTTTTTTCTGTGTAACAAGAAATTATTTTTTTCATGGATATATGTGAAAACAGTAGACTTCCAAGTATGCCAAATTACTTCTCTAGGAAACTGTCCTCTTCCACTGAGCAAGATGAACAGTTTTCCTTCCACAGACTCTGCTAGGTGTGGAAATTACTGAATTACATGCATATGTTGACATAACTGCAGTAACAGTAAGGGCTTAACAAATTAGATTCCCGTCCTTAGCCATTTCAGCATGTGCACAACTTTGCTCACATGAGTAATTCCATTCAATGTTATAAAACATTTGCATCCCCAGGATTTCATTGGGTATTTGTTTATATTTCCTGCATGAAGAAACACTGTCACCTACTTTACATTTCCCCTAAAATCTGCCATGAAATCTATTCTTTTTGAAGGTCGCTAGTAGAACTTGTACAAAATTCTGGACTCCCAACAATAAGCACCATAAATATCCACAAAATGATTTATGCCATCTTAAGCTCCCATGGCATTGACCAATAAGCTACATAAAGGCACACAAAAATGATTTATGTCTCTTAAATTCCCCCTGGTAAGAGAATAAGAAGGAAAATTGGAAAATTCAGGTGCTTCCCCTTGAGTATAAATGTTCACTAGAGCAGGAAGGAATATGGTCAACTCTGAAAATGTTTCTGTTTTAAATTGGTGAAAGAATTTCTTTTTCACTTTCTTACAGACACACTTTTCAAAGTATGAGTCTTTAAGTTACCCCTGGTAAACAAACTTGCCTCTATAGTTATTACAAACATCAGTGAAGGTCTGCAGGTAAAAGAAACAGTTCACTGGACTTACAATTTCCTCCTCCTCACCTTTATCTAAAACACAGCAATAACCTTTCTTCAAGAAATATTTGTGCAGTCTTACGTTCTGAAATTGTCTCCAAGATACTCACAATTTATAACGGAATATAGCAAATTGGGAATCTGTCCAGCATTTTGTTATGTTGTAATCTAGAGTCACATTAGAATACACTAGTTAAAAATAAAGCTAAGAATATAGCTAAGAATTTAAATGCAGTACTTTAGGAACTGAAAAAATACTTTAAATTATCCATTTTTAGCTGTTTTATCAGTTTGTGACTATACCTGCCATTCATTGAGTAATTGTTCTGCTTCCTGATAACATTTATTTTTCCAGAATTTTCCTTTTTTCTCTTTTATTAGAGGTTTTGCTATTTTCACATTTTTCCATTTCCAGAGGGATACTAGCAAGAAGTCTCCGCTTTTAAATCCTTGTGCATGATCATAAAGAGACTCTAACCTGGCAGTTTTCAAAAGGGAGGCCCTTCATAAACAGCATGTCACCTATTTTGATAATTCAAATGTAGGTCCTTTGGAATACAGGCAATAATGCTCCTGAACTGAAGTCCAGTTTTTACCCTTGTATCCTGCTCCACACTCCATTCAAATGAAAGTCAAAACACCGACATGGAGCAATGTCAGGTCCTCACATCCCAGGGGATCTTACTGAACCTGGTGGTCTAAATGTGGGTATGAATTAAATATCTCTAGGATTTCAGTGTTACATTACAGATACAGACATAGACAAGAATCTAAGTGTATCTAAGTTTACCTGAACTTTGAACTAAGTCTCATCTAGTATGAGATACTCTCTATATCTTTGCCAGTTATTTTTTCTTTTTCTCTAAGATTTGCTCATTCCAAAATGTGGTATCCAAAGAATGGTGATTATTCTAGAAATTTTGTGTCTGTATCCAAGCCTCAGCTCTGTAATTCAGGCTCATTCTCAGAATTAATGTTTTTTAAAAATATCTTTAACTATCATTTGGGGAAATTCAAGTGTATTTTCCAACACAGCTTCTCAATGATCAGAGATCAAAGAGTCAGTCTTAAAGGTCAGCACTTTTTACTTGGATATTTAGACTCCTATGTGGGGTTATTGATTTCAGTAGAGCTATGCAAATGAGCACCAAATGTGGATCTGGCATTCACTCTTTCCTTTAATCAGTATTTCTAAGAGATGATCTGTTAACAGAATATTATTAAACATTAGTCTTTTCAAGTACTCATTACCTTTCTACCAGAAAGAGAACTTTTCATAGCACAATGAATAATACACCTGCTTTTAGCAGTAATTGCTTTGGTGCTGTGTGCATACGAGAATGAGGTGTACCAGCCTGCCAGAATACAAATGGGGTGAGATGCATGGGGCACCTGCTATATTGTGGAGTTGTAATTAATAACCAGCAAAATAGTGCTGAGCATTAGGTTGGGCAAGGTGAACACTAAACTAGATTCGTGACTGATAGCAGACAACCACTGAAAAGAATTCTTAGCAGGACTGCCATGGAAAACGTATCTGAAATGGAAATTATCTGTATTGTTTGATTAACCTAATTTTTACAGATTATAAATGACCTTAAATTAGTTTACACAGTTTAGATAAACTAAAAATGGGAGGCATCTTAACAGCAAGTGAAACTTGCAAAACATCACCCTGGATTTTCCTGAATGTACATCATTGGCTAATGGATTGTGTCCCAAGACTACTTTTTTTTCTTTCTTCCCCTAAGAGTATTCTACAAGGTACTAGTAACCACTTTAGGCAGGTTATAGAACAAGATGGATGAATTGCCAGGTTTAGTTTGGAAAATCCTGTATAGCGATCAGTCCCTCTTCCTTCTCAATACCACCTGTCCTCCTTTTTAGCTTAGTTATTTAAGAAAAAAAAGTCTGCTTACAATTTGAGAAACTGTAAATCATACAATTCCTATTTAAATTATTTTTTAAATGATTAGAATATTCAATTGTTAAGTTTTCCAAGCAGGTGTGAACTTCAGTAGTTACTCACTAATACATATGCAGCATTCAGCGATTACATATACCTTCAGTGTGTATTATAGTGAGTTTATATTGTTTTCTATAATCATCTTAATCGGTGCAAATATGATCCAGCAGATTTTAGCTTAACGCTGTCATATTTTGCCTACGTGCAAGAAAAAATTCAAATTCCACTATCAAAATAAAAGTTAATTTTTTTCAGTATTAGAAGTTGAGTATTCTCATCCTATACTGTAAAACATGTTTTAAAAGTAGTTAATGAATAAATAGATTAGGCTATCCAATAGGCTATACATTCTCTTTGTAACATGTCTATTAGATGTATTAGTACTGAAAAGCAGAAACTATGTACAAGAATGTAGTGAATGGAAATAATTCTCATAAAACACCCAATAACTATCTGAAATTAATGGCCTCAGACTATAGCAGCGGGTTACATATTCTAAACATAATTTGTCTTTTTTAGTTGCAATATGTCATCAAATGGTTTTTAAAAACAAGGAGCTCTGTAAAGGGATGGAAGCTTTAAGTTTTAAAACATGGATCACAACCCTCTGTGACGAGGTGACTAGGAAGTGTGACTAGGAAGGAACGTGACACTGAGCTCTTCCAGATTATTTCCTGTGAAATAGCCAGTGTTAATTTTCAAGATCAGTTCCTGTACAAAATGAATCTTTAGTTGACAAGAAACACCAATACCTTTGGTCTTAAAAACACAGAAATGGGAGGGACATTTGGAGTTGGTGAGTCCAGTCTCCTTGGTTTTGCTGGCAACCTACATATGTGTTTTCCTTCATAACTTTTTTATTTAGATTAAGTAAACTTTCCTGTCCTCCTGTATTTAAATCTTGAAATCTCTTGGCATCTGAGCAAGAAAAACATATGCACCAGTAAGAGAAGGACCATGTAGGATTACACTGGAGGTCACCTAGACCTATATTCATTATAACACTCAGCCAGCCAGTTGTCTGATTATCATTAGCAAATACTACCAGAAAAAAGTCCTACAATTACCGTCTGTTTCACACAGTATTTATACTCACAAATTGCTAACTGGGCAGTACTCAAACACAGCACAGTTCCCTGTTGTGAGACATCACAATCTATTCCTTTTTACTAGAGCTTTTCCTCTACCTCTCAACCTGCTAAACCTGAAAGCTTCATATATGTAACATCAGCAGTGTTATATATCAAATTATCCCTACTGTGTACTTCCAAAACTCTATCCTCTGGCTTTTTCACAAGCAAATTGAAGGTGAAATGTATGGGTTTATTCCAGTAATAGCTATGCAGCGGGTGAAGTTAGAAGAGCCAGTTTTAGACTGCCTAACACCTTGGTGCTACGCTCGAGTATCCCACATTTACCTCTCTTCTCCCAGTCATACCCTCCACCACTATTTTCCCATTGGAATGAGGAAATATGGAATAAAGCAACATTGGCATACAAAGTTGCCTTCCTCGTCATTTTATGCAAGAACACAGTACAAATCCTCTGCCCAGCCTGAAGGGCTTTCAGTGCATCTCTTCCAGCAATGAACTCTGGTAAAACAGCTGAATTAAGTTGTTCTTCTTTGTACAAAATAATTAAATATTCATTAGGGCCAAAAGAGCAAGCGTCTACAGTGTACTGGGTCTGTGCACTGCCTTGGGAAAAGCTCCTAAAGACACCGATTATATAAATTGTTGGTCTGTCATTATTAAGTGAATGTCTCAGTTCTTGGGCTAGTCAACTGTGCTTGTGTTTGCTTGATCCCTCCGACCCTGTTAACATTTTAGTCTTCCATAAAATATTGTGACACTACCACACTCTTCCCCTTGTTTGTTTTTCTTTTTTCCTAAATAGCCCACAGACTGCTGGCTAGGCCATTCTCTTGGGTTGTTAGGCTCTTACATCTCCTAAGTATCTGTTTCCCATCAGACACTTTATAATTACACTGGGGTTACTTGATCAGATACCCATAAAATTACATTTTATGCCAACTTTGGGCTGATGAAATTCAAATTCTGTGTTTCCCTCCTAAAAATGTCCTAACCACAAACATATAAGCAGAAGGAATATTTCTCACTATTACTGGTAAAATTTGCCACTGTACTGAAAGAAGCAGCACATTGCATCATGCTGAAAAAGCACAGGATAAGAAAAAGACAGTTTATTTTGGATTGGACATAAAATCAGGAGTCGTTAGGTACTTAACACCAAGGTTTTCATTTCTGCTTATCATTGAGTATAGCTTAAATAGAGAGAGTAAATCTTTACTAATTCCTTTGATATTCAGATTTTATGACTGTTCATCATGAAAAACTCTTCTGATGTTAATACTTTTGTGATTAATGTATCCATGCAAAACTGATAGTAATTTGGCATTCAGAAATTTCCAGTTATTTATATTTCATGATGAGGTTCTTTTTATTTTAGAAATGCAAACCACAAAGAAGAAAGCTGAAAGGTAAGGACAAATCTGGGTGAGAAAAAAGATGAGCAGAAGCTAGTTAAGAAGAAATTATAATAATTGCACAGAACAAAATCTAATTAAGAGCGCAAGTAAAGATGCTGTTCACTGATTCATGTGATGATAATGTAATAACAATCTACTTGTGATATGTAGCCTTGTTACTTTATGAAATCTGAATGAAGTTCACAGAAGCTGTTTAAGTCAGTGCAATACTAGCTGAGTCCACTATTTAATTAATTGTTTCATAATAAATGGGCCCCTTGTTTACAGTAATATTTTAATTCTAATTTATCTTCACAATCTAAAAAAGTGTTTAATTGCTTTAATGATATTAGCTGTCTCAGCCTTTATTGCAACACTGGACATAATTACCCTCTTTTAAGGTAATTTATAGACCTCATTAACACTCTTGCCTCTCTGCTGTGATTAAAAATCTCCTAAGAATTGAAATCTCTCTGAACAGTGAGAGAATTATTGTGATTTATTGTTCGCCGTTGCTGAAATGAGCACAAAGCTGATTTATTACAGCTGAGCCCAGCTGAGGTGACTAGAATTAGACTGGGGAAGGGGAAGGCAGGAGCTCTTGGTGAAGCAGTTTACTCCTCTCCGTCACAGAGTTGCAGTTTAATATGGGTCCTGTCATTTGCTTCCACAGGAGCATGAAGAAATCTCTGGTGAATAAAACCTACAGCAATAACTAGCTTGAAAAACCTCACCTTTGCCAAACAGAAAGCAATTATATTCCTTTATTGGAAATGAAACTCCCTGACAAACTAGCTTAGAGGTCTCAACAAGGTGATATTAGTACGGTTTTTACACACAAAATATTTGCAGACATAGGGAACCTTGGAGTTGCTGGTTGGATAGAAAGAGTTGTTTACAACCCATTTACATTTTGCCTGTTTGTAGAAGGGAATTTATAGATTTCATTTATTTAAAAATTGAAATAAAATACTCCAAAGAAACTGACTAAATAGGTCAAAACCGCAGCCTTGTAAAATCTAGTCCCATCAATCTAATCCCGCCTTCACTTTATCCTCTCAGTGACTGTGTAATTCTAAACATTTTACAGAACAATCTATTCCCAAAAGCAAACAAAAATATAGCCAAGGAACTTACTATTTATCTACTGATGTTTGCACACCTGAGAAAACTCTTATCCTGCCTGTTCAGTATACAGAAATTTTATGAAGTAGTCAGAAGGGTAGCTTCTGACTGGTACTAAGCCACCAGCTTACTCCACTAATGGATGGAGGTGGCATAGACTCTGCTTGGGGTCAATATGGAGATTTCTCCCACAAAATGCAGAGAGTCCAGAATAAGAGAATTATAGCCACTGTTTGGCATAGGGGTCTTTTCACAGGTCTGAATGCTGCCAATCTGCTGTTCTACGCAAAATATACGCATTGCACCCCCTGAAAGAACTTGGGCATTCTGCTCTTCGTAGCTTTGCAAAATGCATGGTTTTAGGTGAGGTTGTTAACTTTCACGAGGAACTGTACTCCTGAAAGTGTCTTCTCTTTTTCCACTGTTCTCAACTGACTTCATAAAAGCAGGTTGTTTCTGCCTAGAAACTGTGTTATTCCTACATCAGAATCTCTGCTTCTCCCCTGTCATGGAGGTCATGGCGGGGAGGTCTCATGGCCCTTTGGAAAATACAGGCAAGCACTGAGTGGGAGACCTTGTTCTCCATGGGGAATCCACTACTTTCCACACTTCACAGAATTTAGCTTTACATAATACTGAATTCAAAGACTAATTACTCATAAATAACTTCAATTGAATCTTTAGTTGTTCAAACAAATGCTATTCAGCTATATTTTGAATATGATATTGCATTGAGCTTCTTTATGAAAAATAAGTGTTTGATGTAGTTCTCTGGAGCTCTTTATGAGACTAAACTAATCATTTAAAAATTGTTTTTGAGCACATGGTTGTCTGGTTTTCCTCACTCTGACTATGAATATGGATATATTTACTCTGCTAAGCGGTATACATTGCAAATGAATTATCCAATGGAAAACAGAATTCCAAAGAGGGCAAAAATTAAAATTTTATGATTGCTGATGAAACACTAATTTGTTGTTGTTGATTAAACTGTCAGCCAATTTATCGTGAGTTCCTATTTTTATGGAACTGATAATTTTAATGCAATGTAAATAGTCATATGGTAGAGCATTGCATATCTGTGGGTTGCATATATTTTTCTAAATAAAACAAGCTTCCAAGTAAGAGAAAGCATAGTTCTGGTTCCATTGCATTAAAGCTGTACAGACCCAGTTATACTAATTTTGAATTATTTTAAGAGGATTATACTAAGTTTAGATGTGTTCTAATTGTACAAGGAGGAACTACTCTTAATTTTTACTTAATAGAAACTATACTAATGTAATAATCTTTCACCACAAAGTTGAAGAAATGTAGGAAGTGTAAACATCAAAAGCAACACTGAGTTGGTCAAATTTACAGATAATGCAATGTATATGAAATTCTGGGATATGCATCCTGTACAGTGGAAAAAAAAATAATATCTAGATCTACAAAATCAGTTAAAAAAATACAAGGAAAACAGAAAGTCCTTCATACAAACTGTGTAATTGAGTTAATTAAATTCTAGAATACTATTTTTTGAATGATCTTACTACTTCCTGGTTTAATACTGCAGTCTACACACACGAAGATATTTACATATTATAAATATATATACTTACATACTATAAGTTTATATACACTAAGTCTATATAGGTTAATACGTGTCCTTAATATTGGTAACATCAGTTTACACTGAACATTATTTTTTTGTTTGTTTTTGAAGAGAAAACACTGCAAAATGTAGTTTACTTCTCCATACTTTTAAGGAAAGAAAAAATAACTGCAGGTGTCTTGTACTTTCATCCTTTAATGGTCACCCTTAGCCCATGAGATTTTCAGGTCAGTGAAGCATTTTGGAGGACAGAGAGTTTAAACTTAACAGCTGCTAGCAACTGAAAAGAGTTTTATGAAAAATTCAGTTGTTCAGATGTCAAGTATTGACTTTTGTTGTGATATATTATTACTTATTGATTCTCCTTTTCCCTCTAAACTTTTATCCCTATTTTCCTGTATTTGGAAGTTACTATTACAGTTACTATTACTATTTACAGCAGGAAGTTACTATTTACGTAAGTATATGTATCATTCTCACAATACCATTTTCCCTTGAGGTTGTTTTTGAGGGCAATAGCTAAGCCCATAAAGTCAGAAGTCTAGGTTTGTCCATGCAAGAACTCAATTTATTAATGATATCAGATGAGTGAGATAGTGCTTCAGTAAAAAGATTACGGTCGGCAGAGGATTTGTGTGACTAGGTAGAGGGACAGCAGCAACGGCTAAACTTTCTTCAGGAGCATAGCAAGAGAATATCCCAGGTAGCAATGGCATACATGGTGGATTTCATAAAGCTTTTGCCTGAGGAACTAATGAAGGGGAATGTGGGAAAAGAACTGGAAGACAGGTGTAGGCCTACTTAAATTGTCCTCTGGTATATAATGGCAGTAATTTTATAAATTCTAAATCTGGCCTTGTTAGGGCAGTGAATCACATAAATGAACTGTGCAACTTAACTGGAATTGTATATAAACCAGCTCCAGATGAGGTATTCATCACAAACTTATTTATAAGAACAGATACTTTTTGCTTATGCATGATTTGTACTTGTTCCGTGTGAAGTTCTATTAATTTACTGGTGTCATTTCTGTTACATTTAGACATATATTTTCTATTTCATCAATGTCAAACTCTTTTAACATCATGAATGATGTTTCATTTGCAAGTTATTAAAAGCATAGTGTTTGTTAAGTGATTAAATACTTGCTTTGTGACATCTTTTATCTTTTTCTATAGATATATTATCAACCTATATATAATATTTGTAACATTTGAGAGAACATTTTAATGTGTATGGAATTTTTTTTAATGAAATAAAAATGCTTAAAGTAAAAAGAAGAAAAAAGGTATGAGTTACTTAAATCAAGATGGTTTGGGGCACCAATAAGGACTGTGTGGGAGAAGACTGTAATAACAACTCTCATCATCACAACCTAGTCTTTCCAAAAGAAGAAAATTGAAGTACTCATTACACTGATTACAGTGTTTCTTCCAGTGGAAATCTAATTAATTATTTGCTTTACATAGGCAATGCACAAACCTAGTGTTACAGCTGTATTCTGCCCTGAAGAGTTTGCAGTCTGAAATGGATAACTACTGGGAGTAGAAAGCATTCTTGCATTCTTGTGTTACAGGGGGGAACTGAAATATGGTTTCCTTGATATGGCTGAGGTCTGCAATGTCAGTGCAGAAATCAGAAACGAAAATTTTTTTCCCAAATTCTCCTTCAGATGTTCTAAGCACAGAAAATACCTTTATTCACAGTCCAGACTAACAACTTCAAGGTTAGAATTCTTCTCTAACTAAAATCCTAATTCCTTTCTTAAAGGAATCCTTTAAGATTCCTAAATCCTAATTCTTTTCTTAAAGCCCTATGGATAAATGGTGCTGCTGAGCAGCCCCAGTTTCTCCTGAAGTTAAAAGGAATAACATCATTCAGTTCAACAGAAAGCTCATGAAGTGTACAATTCTCATTCGAATTTCAAAACACCTTCAGAAGGTACAGGTAGTCTAGAAAAAATGCCACACCTTTGGATGATTATTCAAATTCTGCTTGTTACCTGATGAAGTCCTATCTATTCTTGGTCCTTAATGCAATGCCCAGAATGTGATTTACTGGAAAGACGAGCCATTTAGGGAAGGAGATAAGAGACAGAAAGATAATTAAAGATTTTTGGAGACAGAAGGATAATTAAAGCTTTTTGCAACATTTACACAGTGACTGCTTTTGCTGAGATCAACATAGTTTCTCTAGGTTTAGATATATCTAAGAAAATCAAACTATTCTAACTGATATCTATCTGAACTCCTTTCTTGATCCCAATGCTGATGTTGGGCTCACATTCTCTCGTTTAAGACACTCAACACTGTCATTAGCTGAAATTTATAAATTCTTTAAAGGGCATGTTAAACCAACAGAAAAGAAATGGTTAAAAATGGAAGAAAAACATGACTTTGAAGTTGTTTAAAATACTTAACCTTAGCAGATAGAAGAATATGTCAAGGCATGGTCAGAAGCCAGTTTCCAAGAGGAATACTTTTGTGAAAAGCTCTGCTACACTCTTTGTTGTTGTTGGCTATATCAGACTACTTTACCTCAGGTTAACTCAGGAATATTTTATTCTCTAAGCATATCATCGTATTGTAAACTTCACCTTCAAATCTATGTTTAATTTATCTTCTAAGTAGCCAGACTGACAGCAAATAAGTAGGTGTTAATATGTGCATAAATGCTATCAGCACTGGGGACAGGGAAAGAAAAGGAGCAGAGGCATCACATTACATTATCTCCCAAGAAGACTAGCCTTTGCAGAGATTTTTTTTTTCCAATCAAGACTGCTTTTCAGTCTTTTCTTTTTTAAGAGTATTTTTTTAGCTGAAAAGTTTGCTTTCTTTAGATTTGTGTTGGCAAAAGAACTGAATACACAACAGCACACAAAAATACCATTCTGATGACAGACATTTTTTGTGTCACATCAGCATCTGAGCATAAAATAACCTTCCATTAAAAGTTTTAGTGCACTTTTGAATAAGAATGAACACATACAACTTGCATACTTCAAAACACACAAAATTTTATATGTGTGTATATATATACACACACAAAAGTGATTTAATTAGAAAAATGGCAAATGAAGAGCCTTGTTTTGGCCATTTTCATAAGTATGTAGTCTTACAGCTACCTGTTTCAGCTTGCAGAGTGGGTGGTTTTTATTTTGCAACATGATGAGCACTTTCTAACTGCTGTACATTCCTGCTAAAAAGTAATACAGATGACATAAGTAGCAGTTTACATGGGAAAAACAGCTTTAGAATCTGTCACTATTCTCTTGTCTCTTTGCTTATTGTTTTTGCAACCTTTGTACAAGCTCTTGGCTTGAAGCCTACATTTCAACACACATTGAGAAGCTTGGGGATTGTCTTATTTTTTTTTGCTGCAGCAGAAAAAGTGAAAGTGCTGGTTTTGGTCAAACCAGGAATCATTGTTTGAATAGGCACATCTGAAAGTAAGAGAAAAAATATCTGATGAAGAAACAAAGTTGGAGATGGGGGAAGAATCTAACCTGGATATCTTGAACTTAAACATTAGTATTTTTCCTCTCATTTGATAGGAATACTCTAAGAACTGTCTTTTCTTGTTTGCATTGGAGAAACAGGTAGAGATCAGAAAAAACAGGGCTCGCAAGGCAAAGGTACACAGAGAAAAGGTAATCATTCAAACCATAGGATCTCTTGGAACTGGGAAATCTAAAGAATAGATAAAGATCTTCTGGTTCAGGAACTATTTTACATGGTAATCCTAATTTCTCTATATGTCAGTTTTCTTGCTTTCTCCCTTTTTTTTTTTTAAATGCCTATTTAGGCCAAGAAATTCTAATATTATAACATACAGCCCTGTGAGACCCTGATTGTGTGTTAGGATTCTAGTTATTTGTGTAAAAAATTCTTAAAAAAATAATACTTAGTTATGTAGGGCTGTTGAATTGCTGAAAATAAAAAATACTTTGGGAAACACTAAAAACTATTAAAGCCCAGAAGTGGGATACCAAGTCTTGATTCTATGGGTTATAAATGGTACAAAGGATATAAAGAAAGACAATGGTGTCCTTGGAAATGATTTGATAAACTAATTATTTTTTATAAACTTGCACACTGAAATGATTCCAGAAAGCTATTTTTCTTCATATTTTTGCCAAATTTAAGAATTGATTTCTATAACCGTAAAAGAAAAAAAAACCCAAAATAACAACCAAACAAACCAAACTAAGAGACCTTACTGAGAAGATACCAGAGCACCATTCAAAATTTTGAAAAATTGCTTATTTCTACCGATAACATTTAAGTCTACAATTTGAGCATTTTTTAAAATGAAGTCAATGAAAGTTGTGGTTCCTTAGGTGTTTTTCAGGGTATATGGCAATGGTTCCCCAGGGTTTTGAGTGGTAAGATATCAATGGAATATTGCTGGCCTCAGTTCAGATAATTATGGTGGCATCCTCTGCCACGTAGTTAGGAAAGTATTCTCCATTTCAAGTCACAGCAGCTGGGCAGTACCATTCTCAGCTTCTAAAGATCCTACAAATACAGGAAACGTCTGCCTGCTTCAGAATGAAATTTTCATTGTTTCATTATACAGACTTTTATTTGCTTGTAGACTTACACAAGGATATACAGACTTATATGTAAAATGTGTTATTTTTGTCAGTAAGTGGATAGTAAATTGCAATGCCATCAGTGTTACGGAATAGACCATTCAATTTCATTCCTACTCTACCTTATAAAATCCTTGTCAGGTATGCTTAGGAGTGTGTCCTACTCCATGCAATGTTTTATAGTTGTCATGAACTTATGCTGACTTTTTTACATTATTGAGGGAATTAATTGGAACATCTATGGTTCTCTGATGAGGCACAACCACTTCTGAGTGATGTGTGGAGAAGAAAGCACAATAAATTCTCATTATAGAAAAATGCCTTAAAATATATTGGAGCAAAAATAAACTGGAACGTAGTTCTAGCCCAGAAATTGACGGTCTCTATTGGTTTCAATGAGCTTTAAGTCAGATGCAAAGATAAAATCTACAGCATAATTGCAAGTGGAGCTAGGACTTCATCAAATGTTCCACTCCTATTGCTGTGAGTTGTGACCATGCCCTGCTATCATAGTGTACTTACGGTAAGCAGTGAAAAAGAAGGAAACTTAAGGTGGAAAAAATCTTATATAGAAAGAAAATTAGAAATAATAACAGAATGCCATGAGAGTTTCCTGTTTCTAACTTTGAGTCTTGAAAGAGGAGGGTCCAGGGATACATATTATTCTGTGACATGACTGGAGTGATAATATATGAAATATCTAAGGTCTTATTTGCCACTTACATGCTGAAAGACGGAAACATTTACTGACAGAAACAGTGAAGGCATGGGTATGAAACTGCTTAAAATGGCTTAAGAATAGATACAGCTTAATTAGTTTCTTTGCTGTAAAAAAAATTAAATGGCTATTAGAAATCAATCTGTTAGGTAACTTTCTACAGATAGAAAAATATATGAGTTCCATGAACAAGAAAAGAACAAGGGTCAGAGGGACCCAAAGTAAATGACAAACTAGGGAAGACTGCTGAAAGTGCTGTTCATGGAAGTGTTCTTCATGGCAGAAGAAGCTGAGAGTAAAGGGCCTTCTGAGGTGAGTCAAAGATGATGCTCTGGAAGGGAGGTGGCCATCATGTGGTGGGCATGAGTAGACTGAGCTTGAGCTGCCAGATAAAGCCTGTCTCATGGGTGAAACTGCAAGATTTTGTGACAATTTTTAAAAACCACTATTCCAAAATTTGGAAAAAGAACCAGAAGTTTTTGCAGAACAAAATGGACTTTTAGGTTATTGCAGCTGTCACTTAAGAAACAATAAAAAGTAAATCTCAGCAGGCATAGAAATGAGGGATGGTTGCCAAGATGAGCTGCAGCAGATTGATCCAGATGGTAGAATTAAAGCTGATTCCCAGGCTCCTTTTATTCATCTTACCTCTTTAGTTTTTGCTTACCGAGCTCAGCAGGTATTACCCACCTCTTCTCCACTAGCATTACTCCATGTGCTGTCATCACTCTGTAACAAACAAAAGCCTGGCAAATGGTAGCCTCTGGGAACTTCAAGTGCTGAGCACGAGAGGCATGGACAGGTAGTTGCAACTGGGCTTGGGAGAAAAGGTTATAGGAGTCTATGCCCAGGCAGTAGTTTGTCGGATATTTTTGATCATTCCTTGTCATTTCTACAATGATGTTTTCTATGCTTAACCCTGCTTTTCAATTGCCCTCTCATGAAGAATATCTTTTTAAACTGCAAATCCTGATCTCTGTTCTGGGATCCTACTTTATACTCCCAGTGCTATTGCAGTGCTGTTGCAGCGAAGATGACACTTCTACACTGACCCCAAGTCAAATGTGTTACTGTGTGACTGAGTTCATGTTTCTTCTACAACTGATCAATGCATGCACCATGTTGATATGGTGATGAAAAGATTTTCCACAAGACTTTTATTCTAGATTTTCACTTTTTTGTTCTTCTAGATTTCTTCTGGAATATTACTGTAAAGCTACAAATTGACCTTAACAGCCATGACCTTTAAAACTGCTGATGTTTTTTTTCTAGACATAGACAGGGTATAAATAATGAAATAACTGCCATCACTAAAATTAATACGCATGAAGGAATGGGAAAGTGGGAATCCCTAATGCTCAGAATTCAGAATATTTTCTGGCCAAAGAACTTTTCTCTTATGTTTTCTAGAATTGAGTATTGTAACACATAAATTTTGGTGTAAAAGGAAAAGGCTGCTAAGGCAACTTTGAAAACATGATTGCAAGTGGGTATAAAAAAAGCTGTCCTTAGTTTGCTGATGGTGTGAAATAAAAGATAACCCAAATTAGTTTTATTAAGTTGTTGGTTTGAAAACCTAATGATGACAAACTAAATGCCAGTGGCACTTCTGATTGCACTAATGACTGTTCTAGCAGAAACATCCATCAATGACAATTATTCCAGCTGCCTCCCATTCTTCCCAAGCATTATAATCCCCACCTATCTCTTAGTTAGACATCAGTAACTCCAGCTTTCCTCTGACAGTTCTGTGACAAACAACATAGCCTAGTGATGATTGTTAGCCTTGCATCACCATAGGTTTATTTCAAGCTAAAACATAATCTGACATCATATACATGAGTATAAAGTTGATTGAAATTAATTGTCTCTCCTTTAACACGAGTGTGGATCAGGTCCAAAAAAACTATACTTAGAGATTGGAATATGTATTCTGCACAGTACAGGTATGAAAGCACCCCAATGTCTGATCTTTTTTCTGCCCAGCTCTGACTTGAATTAAAAAAGGACTTCTAAAATATGTTTACTTTTCTGCCTTCCTATCCATAACTCAAATAAATATTGAATGTCCATTTGGGTGTCAAAGATCAAAGACTCACATTATACATAAGAAGGATCCAAATACTTTGAGAAAGGTCAAGGAACTTCCCTTAGTTAAGAAAAAAACATAGCACTCTCACATGTACATTTGCAAATTTCACATTTAATATTCTTAACATCCTTTCTGTTGCTCCGAGAGATCACTATAAAAGGATTATTCATTTTATTCTCTCTGTCAATTTTGCTATTGTTCCAATAAGTTCAAATAGTAGAAATGTGCTACATTCTCTACAGAAGCATGAATGTTTTCTGTGCTGTCAGGGAAACCTTGGAGCTGGATACATTAACAAGTCTAACTTCACTATAAAAAGTCTGCCTTTTAATGCTTTTAATTAATCCTGAAGCCTTTTGAAGTAATACCATGCAAATACATTGTGCTCACCTTCAGCAGAAGAGAAAATATAGTAGAACAATAGCATCATTTATATGATGTGACATTTTCATCAATTAATTATTCATGCAGTTTTTAAAAAAGCAGAATGAATAACTTCATAATTATTCCTAATTTGGCATACTTTTGACATATTATTCTGTAAAAAGTTACCATTTGTTTAATAATGTCATGGTTTGCCATGTTATTTAAGTGTTAGCCACCTTAACAAATACAAGCAATCTGCTCAAGCTATGAAGTTACTAGCAGAAAAAGTGCAGACACTTAAAATGGTAAATAATTATGAGAATGCTCACTTATGAAAAAATAATATAGATATGATCATCAGGAGGAGTGTGACAAGCTTAGTCTAATGGATAACACTATGATATAGTCTGTTTAACACCTAAGAGCTATGAACTTAATTCCTCATTTGCCATTTGGTGTCTGGTGTTGCTCTGCAGGAGGTGATGCTGAGAAAATAATAATTATGCCATTTTTTTTGTCTGCCTAAGGAGACTGAGTAGGACATAAGTCTTTGGACACAGCATGAATGGTGGAAGAACTTGAGATCTGCCTTCATGGACTGAAGCTGCCTGTGAGTCAGAATCTGCTAGTGGCTCTCAGCTCACCATACTGGCTCGTTTGATTGTATTTGACAATAGAATTTCATGCCTGTTAAGGAATATTAGGAGCTCAGCCACTTCCTCCAGCCTCCATACAGGAGGACCATATGGAGGACTCACATAAAAGACAAGCACAGCCAAACATGTCTTCCTCCTCTTTGACTGACAGAGACAGGTCACCGGTGCAGGCACACACACATGGCACTCTCCGTGTTCTTAAGCGTGCACACACACATATTTGTGGCTCTCCCAATCACCTGCATGGCCTCTCTGCCTGTCTGCCTCCCCTGCCCAGCTCCCAACCTCCTAATCCACCCCACAGGTCCCCCAGTCATCAAGTCATCCAGCTTGATGCTCACCAGCAAACACACACACACTCACACACACCTCCCTTTTACACTCCCCATTCACAAGTCCCCTGGGTGTACCAGCACAGACTCCTTACCCCACTGATACCCTGTCCTGCACCTGATGCCCTCCTGCTCAGTGGCTGATTCAGCTTCAAGTTTGCCAGCGAATACAGGTGCACATCTCCCTCCACCCCAGCAGGACTGGGGAAGACACAGACAGTCACCCCCAGCAGTCGACACAGGGGCCGTGGCCTGTGGTCGTCTCCAACCATCGGCACCAAGAGCCTCACTTACCTCACTCCTGCCAGACCCCCCCCAGTAACTGTTTTTTTAGGGCCAGGAGCACCCACACCCCTGATCTGACTCCAGTGGCTCCCACCAGTTTTCACTCACACACATACAGGTCTCACCAGAAGCTGGCACTTAGTCCTTGCTGAGCACGTACATGTAGGATAGAGAGTGAGATTATGCAGCGAGATCTTTAAGAAAAGAGCTAATAAGATGATATCACAGTCTGTGGTGATCAGGGTCAGGGTTCAGCCAGACAAGTATACAGACAATTTTCTGTCTACCCCTTGCTTTGTTCCTCTCTGCTCTGCCTCCCCCTGCACATCCTCCATGGATCTGCACAGCTCCATCAATTCCCCCACCTTTCTCAGTCTCCCCTGGTTTGCGTCTTACTAGTTGCAAAGTCCAGGTTGATCTTCCTGGAAGTGGTGCCTGCCTTGATAGCTCATCAGTTTGTTTCTTGTTATCTCCGTGTTTGTTTTGTTCTGTCTGTATCTCTATGTGTTTTGTTTCTGGTCTCCCCCTTTCCCCCTTAGTTTCCCAACTGATTAGTTCAGCAAAGTATATAACAAAAGCACTTATTTTAAGCTGGTCCCACCGGCAAGTGCTTAAAAACCCTGCTTGGTCAGGGCCTTGGGAGCAAATTGTCCAATTGAAATGTACATTCCTAAATATCTTTTAAAATATATTTATGTTTAAATATACTTGTGTTTGAAATTCTTGTGTCAAGGGAGGTCATTCTCCCCCTCTACTCTGCACTGGTGAGGCCACAACTGGAATACTGCGTTCAGTTCTGGGCTCCCCAGTTCAAGAGACACAGGAAACTACTGGAGAGAGTCCAACGTAGGGCAACCAAGATGACTAAAGGATTAGAGCACCTCCCTTACGAGAAAAGGCTCAAAGAGCTGGGGCTCTTTAGCCTCGAGAAGAGAAGACTGAGAGGAGACCTGATCTATGTTTACAAGTTCCTGAGGGGGGGTTGAAGGATGATGGAGGCGGACTCTTTTCAGTGGTTTCCAGCAATAGGACAAGTGGCATTGGGCATAAGTTGGAACATAAGAAGTTCCACTCAAATATGAGGAAGAACTTCTTTACGGTGAGGGTGACAGAGCCCTGGAACAGGCTGCTCATGGAGGCTGTGGAGTCCTCTTCTCTGGAGACTTTCAAGACCTGCCTTGATGCAGTCCTGAGTGATGTGCTCTAGGCAATCCTGCTTAGCAGGGGAATTGGACTAGATGATCTCTAGAGGTCCCTTCCAACTCTGTCAAATCCGTGAATCCATCAATCCGTGAAATACATGTGTTTAAAAAGTTTTGAATCACATGTGTTTAAAAAAAACACAAGTGATGAAAGATCCAGGAATACCTTCGAATCCATGAGCATAACATACTAACTGCAAAATCCATTAGGGATTTTCAGTAAGATGCCTTGCACAGTAACTTCATAGCAAAGCTAAAATTGGTGTTTTCTGAACATGTATAAAACCCATAGCTGTATTTTAGCATGAAAACAGTCTTCTAACTCACAGAAAAGTGTGTAAACAATAAGCATACTGTCTAAATAGTCCTGTTTCACAGCCATTATTTGCATTTTTATATTTGAACTTTGTATTTTGCTTCAGCTTGAGACAAATTTTATTCATCATAGTTCTGTACAGATACACTAGTCAGCGTTAAGGAACTGTGTTTTTTTTCTGCTTACAGGGATTTTCTCTACTACTGAAAATTTTGTTGCGTTACTTTGGCTATATGTAGGCAAGAAGTTTATTACTTGTTCCATTCTATTGCTTTTATCGCTTTTTCCTTTGACCAGAGGCATTCAGAGATTTCAGTGACAGTTTTCAGTGATGAGATTTAAGAACATTATGCTTTTACGGTGCACTGTGTTAAAATACTGAGTTTTTGAGCTACTGATCTGTAAGGGTTATTTCAAAAGCAAGCTTACTAACTTCAAAAAATGTTTTGTCTGATTCATTTTTAAATAATACTTCATGAGATTTACGTTGCCTATGTCTAGAATCAACCATTCTATTTTAGCTTAGTATACATTTGCTTTATGGACTAACAACAAAATAATTTGGCTGAGGACATTTAGGCCTTTGTCTTACTCAAAAGCTACATCCCTCTTGCTCATGAAAAATGGTAACTGAGTCACATCACTGCTTCCACTACAAGTCTGACATTGCAACTTCTTAAGCCTTTCTTTACCAGAAAAATATATATAAAAAAGATTATTTGTTGTCCTTCAGAACTGTTTGAAACTCATATTTACATTTTTCCACTTAAGAGTTCAGAACTTACTTTCATACCAAGTCAGAACAAAATGACACCTTTGAAATTTCCTGCAGAAAATAGTTTCAGACTTACAGATGCCTTACAAATTTTCTATTCAGATATGTTTTTTCCTTTAAAATATGCTGGTTTAATTTTCACATTTTGATTAGAATTAAAGGATTTTCTATTGCAGTAATCATAACATATAAATCAGCAATGATGATACTATGACATACTCTGAGATCATATGATGTATTGATAGTATTTATGTGGCACCATGCAATTTATCACAGCATAATATTCAATATGACCTAAGAATAAATTTTACATAGGCTTATTTTGTAAGCATTTGCTTAAGAAAGTGCAGGATTTACCTGAGCTGGAGATGGATATGTTTAATCTGGATTTAAAGAATTATATAAATGGTGAGGTTATATTACTTGCAGAAATTCTTCTGCCTTAATTATTTTTCAAAGACAGGGGTGAAGCCAGCTATATTTTGGGTGCTGCTGGCTATGCCTAGACTGTCTGGGAAGGAACCCTTCAAGAGAAGATGTATTTGCTTTGCAAACAGCAGCTGCAGGACGGGACCCAGGCACTGCTAGGGCACTGCCTCCAGAATATGTATGGCACTGCATGCCTGGCAGGTCAGTCTGCTGTCAAACGTGCTTACACAAACTGTGCGCAGGTTGCCTCTGAGGCCTCTGCATGTAACGAAGATAGAAGAGGAAAGAGCCATTAACACAGTTGCAACTGCTTGAGACCACTCTTTTAGAAAGCTATATCTGCATTGCTCTGGCTGGGGAAATTGGCATTACGCTCACACTGTTATTATAAATAAAGTTCAGTTATATTCTAGTGCAGAAAACTTTTAAGGGGTTAAATTGACCATATTTAAGTAAGTATGGCCTCTAAAGAGTTGATTTTAAGTCTACTCAAATTTAGTAGAAAACCTCAGAATAAGAGTTATATCTGAGTGGGAAAACATAATTAGAAGTGACAGAGGCATTTAAGGAAGATTTGAGAAAAGAGCAAACCACATAAAAATAAATAGCTGCAAAGGGTAATACCTTTCACTTTGACAAAAACAAATTACACATCAAAAGATCAGGCCATTTTCTTAGTCTCATGTGGGAGAACCTGTTCTGTCAGGCATATGTACTTTCTGTCCATTAGCAAGGTTGTGGTCTTGGTCCTCCAGTTGTCCCCGTTATGCCTGTTATTTCATATCCAAGTTCTGCTCCAAGCATGAACCAAACAGTTTCAAGGCAGAGAAACTCAGGCTAGACCAGAGCATTTTCTTTGACTAATGCAAATTCCAAACACAATAGGACTGTGATCTGTGCTGGATTTGGATCCTTTTATTTGTTGCAATTCTCTAAAATATCTTAAAAGGGGTAATGTGGGACAATTAATCTTGTGTTTTTCAGCACCTTGATCATTCCTGCAGCAGGGACAGGATAAGGAATCCACTATACCTGTCTCACATTAAACTAGTCCCATTTTTGAAATACAGAAAAATATAGACCTTCAAAACTCCATACTATGCAACTCATATTGAAGCTATCTTTCAGAATGCAGTTGAGGGAAGCCTGACTGTGTTGAATCAGCTGAGCATATAATGCAAATGTATTTAAAGGAGATACATTATTTTCAGGTTAAATGGCCTTTAATAATTATAGCATACACTAAAACTGCTCCTTGCAGGACAGAGCCTCCAACCAAGCTCTTGTCAGGTTGAATTTACGTTTACTGATTTTCCCTGTCTTATGGCTTCCTTTTCCTTTCCTGGATTTTTTATGGATAGAGAATAAGTTTTACAAAACTAATAAGAAGTGCAGGAAACTGCTTAATATCAAGCAGTAAGAGCTGGAAATCCAAGGACAATAGTTGTCTTTGCCTTTACAGGACATATAACAATTAAATCTAGACTGTTTGGGATTCCTGTTTCTCCCTGGGACTGCTAAACATCACACTGAAGTTTAGTGGTCTTTCAAAAAATGGAAGAGAAATCTTTTCACCAGTAGAAAATAGTTTACCCGATAATTTGCACTCACCCAGGAGGTAGTAGATAAGGCTGGAAGAGGTATTTAAATCCAACTTTTTCTTCTATATATCAACTTAGTTTTGCCACTCTTCTAATAATGCATGGGCTAGTACCTTCAGTACATGTGCCTGATGTTGTCTTACAAGATAGAGCAAAAGTTGTCCATGAATTGTAATGGGATGTAAGCATTAAATAGGCATGAATGTATAAAGGCTATTGTGTTAATTTTCACTAGAAGAAATGTAAAAGCTGAGGGAACTTCTCTTGCAAAAGAAAAATAGACTTTGGGCACTCTGAGGACTAGTCTGGATTTTTGCAGATGGCACTATAATGATTACATTTATTCTCTGAAAGAAACAACTGGTTGATTAATCACTGTTGTGAATCTAATTCTGTGTTTGAGAAAATGATATAATAGTGATATTATTGTACCTATGGAGGTATAAAAAAATGAAGAGATGTAGGGAGAAGGGACATATTTTTTTTTTCCACACAAATAGGATGGTCTAACAAAAAAATGTCACTTTTAGGTACAGGCTCTTTTTAGGATCTGAAAGAGTATAATTCACCTCAAATTGAGGCAGCAGTGCAGGATGAACTCAGAAGGTTCACAGTGCTACCTAATGATTTTTGGGTGATTCTTTACTGATAATATGTTCTGTAGCCTCGTAGGGACAGTTATATTCTTTAGAAAGTGTGCTGACGGGACTTTTAGTATTTCAGGCTTAACAGGAACCAACAGGACTGGGTTTGTGTTAGGTAAACCCATAGGGCCTTCCTTGCCAAATCAAGAATGAGGACTGGCTCACTGCAGTTAGCAGTTTTAGCTTTATTCTCCTGACTGAGAAGGTGCAATATAATAGAAGAGTAAAAGGATTTGTGTAAAAGAGATTTGATTTATTCCTAATCAGTAATGTAGGAAAAGACCTTTAGCAAAGCAACAGGTATACACAACAGGTATACAGTTCCCCTGCTGCAGTTCTTCACTCCTTCAGAAGTTCCATTCTTAAGTGCAGTAGGTTACACATTTTTTTTATAAATATATGCAAAATCACAGACACAGCTGATCTTCAATATGCAGAAAATGCTACACAAAACATCTGCGACAAGTAAGAAGCAGTCAGATCACTGATTAGAAATTCATTGTCAGACTGCACTGTTTTTACTTGTCTATGCAGATGAACTGCAGGGGATGTCTCCCCTGGGTCTGTATTTAATGGGTAATTCTGCACTCCAGTATACTTTTTATAAAATAAAATGCAATTTCTAAGACTCATTTGAAGACATTGTATCTTTTTCTGAATTACTTAGCTCCTCATTGCTGATTAAATATCTCTATGTTTTGTCTGATTCTTTCAGTAATGTTCATATTCAACGCTCATGACATCATCATTGCTTTCATAATAAGGAAACACATTGTCACCAGAACTGGTCTGCCAAATAGCCCTAATTGTCCTAAATTCTAGAGATGGGACAATAGCAAGTAAGGATCAGCAGCTGACTGGGAAAAGTAATTTCTAAGTCTACAAAGCTGTGACAGTAAATGAAGAACAGAGATGGTTGCAAAATATTTTAAGGGAATATGAGCAGGCCTTCTGATAGCTTCACAGGTTTAAAATACCAAGGACTTTTATTGGACAGTTCTTATGGCCAGTTGAAAAAAGCCCCATAGGATTGCTGTGTCAGTAGGATGTCCCAAGCTAGGTAAAATTGGTATTAGTCATGCAAAAAGCGGGCAGTTTTTCCACTAATGTGATAAAGCTTCTCCACATCACATGGTGCCACACTTTGCATGAGGGAAGCTCCTGGTCCATTCTGGCTGCTTTTGGAAGATGTTTGCATGTTACAAAATGTTTTATTTTCCTCTTGATTGCAGGCTTCTGTAATATAATTAATATTGCTTTAAGTATTTTGTATTACCTGCCTTTTATTTCTGGAAAATATCGGAGGCTGTTAGCATTGAAATAAAACCCCGTCACTGCTTTTCTTTAAGTAATATGATCACTTTCTATTCTTGAAGTAAATAAAAAGTACTGCCAGCTACATTTAATTACAGAGTGCAATATAAATATGTACCTATAGGAATTGTTTAGAATTTCTTCTTCAGTGAACTTTACCAAGTTCATTGTAGATTGTGAAATTGATGTGATTTTCTGTAACAGTAGTTAGAAGGCAAAGGTTTATACTCACAAATATAATTTAGCATATGGAATGACTATTAGAAGGGAAGTTGCAAAATTGACTAGCAGTACATGAAATGTTATTACTAGTTACATTTATTAAGTTGGTCTTTGCTCAGCAGAAACACCTCAGCAATCACTGTTATGAACTTAAGGATCTCTTCTTATTCAGAACCATTTCACTACTAAGAACTACAGCAGTTCTAGAAAATCCAAATCTTTCAGAATTATGAAAGTTTTAAAACAGTTTTTGTTCCTAGTCAACTAGAAATGTGAATTCTTTTTATGGATGTGCTTCAGATATTTCTCTCCTTCACCTCTTTGGGATAACTAATGCGTTATATATTGCATGGAAATCTATGAATCACATTGTGTTGCTTGGTGTGATAAAGGGAAATGTGATATAAGGGCTGTATCTTTAAGTGCTGGATTCCAGTGGAAGATGATGAACAATATAAATGAGATGCCAGTTTTAACCTGAGAACTAAATGGTATTTATAGAGATAAAACATCAAAATACAAATGGACATGCGCTTAAAACATCTTAAATTAACACCTGATTTTTCACGCCTTTCAGGATTCTACTTAATCACACTTAACTTTCCTTGAAATTTAGCTCTCAGCATTTAAATTTTATCTGGGAGACTATTTATTATAATTTTAGTTTAATTTATTATTTATTATAATTTTAGTTGGGCAAAAAGATTTTTAGAGTGGGAAACAGTTTTCCAGGAGGAATATGTGATAGACAAAACTAACATATTTTGAAGATGGAACTTGGTCAGTTTATAAAAATGATTGTATAATACGGTCACTGTCAACAATAGAGTATGAGGCTTGATAACCTTTCTAATTCTATGCGGTGTTGTTCATAAATGAAATGGGATACCTTCACAAATTCCTGCCTTCTGTTCCTCTGCTGCAATTGTGGGAGCATGTGTTTCTAGTTGGACACCTTGGTTTCTCTCTGGTCACTCGTTAACATTTGATAACAACAACAAGAAAGATACTTGTCTGGGAATCATATTCTTCTATGCTTTTGCACATTCAAGACCATTTTTGAGATGGGAGCCAGGCAGGTTCAGACTCCTACTGAACCAACTGATGCCACAAAATGGTTGAATAGACCACATAAATTCACATTTGGAGGGTGTTCAGCATTTCTATTAAAATCCGAACATGGTCTACCACTTCTTTGTATAGTTCTCTAATCTCTCTTATCCTGGAAAATAAAAGAAACCTGATGGTTATTTGGACTTCTCATTATTTCACATTTCTCTGGGGTAACATGACTCTGTCAGCTTAGTGCCAGGGACTTTAAATTCCTTTAGCTGTAGGAATCCTTGTACTCTAAATACTGCACATCAGTACTGGCATCACATCTGACGAAGGAATTTTGGCAAAGGTGGTATTTGAAGCTGGGGCTCCAGCATTATAGACTCATAGACTCAGAATGCTTTGGGTTGGAAGCAACCTTTAAAGATCATCTGTTCCACCCCCCCTGACATCTTTCACTAGATTGAGATGCTCAAAGCCCCATCCAACCTGACCATGAACGCCACAGACTGATTCATAAAAGCCACAGTACTGAATCCAACCTACACATAAACTTGTTAGCATAATGCATAACCTTGAATGCCGGTACCTTATGAAATAAGAGAGTGATAATTTAAAGTGTCCTTTCTGAAATGATTGATTGACACCTGAGGTTAATGAGTATTAAGTACCAGCCTCTTTTGTAAAATTGAAGCTGCTTTGTTTCACTAAATTAATCAAATAAATAAATCAAATATGCTAGGCACAATCCCAAAGGAACATTAATCAATGTAAATTGTTTCCTCTTTCCAGAAAAATGTAGAATTTTAAGGATGTGCTACGTCACAATCTTTCCCAAATCAAAACTAATACCATGCCCATAATGAATTAGTAAGGCCACTTGCAATATTTCTTCAATATATTATGAAATATGAGGTTTTATGATGAAACACATTCTTGATCAATTTATTTCATCACTTACAACCTAATTGTTTCAATATGACATTTTGTCCCTCCTCAGAGTGAAACAATTGATTTAATATACTGTATAAAATGACTGTGTTTCTCAAAAAGTTAATCAAACTATTGTCAGTTGATGTCTGAACTGGTGCCCTGCAATTAATATATGGGGTGTTCTAAATATCAGTTAGAAATTACTCTCCTTGATAAATGTCTTTAATTTAAATACATTTACTGGAACTTTATGAAGCAGTACTCTGCAGCTGCAAGACTTAATCCTTTTATGTTCCCTTTTAAAATGTTCAATATCACAACAGGACAAGCTATACATTGCTGATTTTCATCAAGATATAAATTAAATGCTCTGAATCCTTGAGTACTCTGTTAGTGTCAAAGAATTCAATATTTATCACAGGCAACCAGATATTTTTCTTAAGTACCCAAGTTTACCCAGATGAAATGGGAAGCCAAAACATTCATATAGTTCCAAAAAGTACCACTTTTAGTTCCAGAAGTGGTCAGTAGTTTTATCTCTAGCCACCTTCTGAATCTTGCATACTGGGCTGATAGATTAAAGGTCAAACAAATTAGAATAATTGATAATAAATTGGTAGATTAAAAGGAAATATTTGGCATTTCAAAAAAGCTAAATTGTACTTAGAATGACGTCACCTGTATCTATATCTTTAATATTGCTTTCAGAAACCTTGCAATAAGCAATTTTGTGTTAAGTGATTTCAGTTTTTTCTTTGGATTTGTATCTTGGTTTTGGAAAGTTTCCATCCTGAATACATCTTTATATGATACAATATTACGCAGATATTCTCAGTAAACATAGAGATTCTGGTGAGGGGAAGGGGAGGGGGGGAGGAAGCTACATCTAAACCTATTAGGGATGCCATGAGACCTGTTGAGCCCAGCAGACTTCAGGACTTGGGGAATCTGCCCTTCCCACCACACAAACTCACAGAGGCCACCAACATGGCCAGTCACATAGGCTGCTGCAGATGGAACTATGCCTTTAGCAGCAACCAGGCATGGCACTGCCATAGCACTTATACAGCCTTGTTCTGTTATTCTTCTCCTTCTGATTAGGATTGAAGTTCATTAGTGAAAACACGCGTGACCTCACTCTCTAAATTCACAAGCACATTCACAGATCCCTTGAACATTAGTGTGGTCCCTGCATCCATCTAATGTCCGCATCCAGACCAGAGTCCCCTTACTCAGCCACTGGCTCAGAACTTGTTTCTTTCCATGTGCAAGTCTCCTCCTGCCTGAGGGATGAGTCCACCTTGAAGTTTACTAGTGAATTATGTGTATACACATACCACACAGAATTAAAGGAAATAAAAAGAGCAGCCAGGTCTCTCCAATTGCTGGCATTTAGACCTCTCACATGTACACCTGCACGCTCTCCTCCCTCTCAGCACCACATTTATGGTCCCTCTGACCCACATCTTCTCTCATTGCTGGCACTTAGACTCCCCTTAGTGGTGTTGTGACCTATAGCTGGAATTTAGACTTACAGCAAACATACATAACTACATAAGATAAAGACTGACATTACATAGTAATACTAATAAGAAAGGATAGACTGCAGTGATCAGGCACCAGGCTGCGGCAGGCAAGTGTACTGACTGTCAGCCTGCTAACATACCAGTAGCCCTTTCCATCCATGCCCCTTTTAATTTTCCCATGCTTTTTCCTCCCCAATCCAGCCTGGCTCTTCCCCTAAACAACCCATAGAAAACTCCATGTAATCCCACAAGACCCTTCTGAAATCCTATAATAAGCTTCACACAGTCACAGAGGCCCCCTCAAATACCCCAAAATACTCACAAAAGTCATGTTCCCTCCTTTTTATCTCTTGCAATGTTCAGGTTGATTCTTTTCAAGTCTATACCTGATTATTTCCTTTAACAGTTCTGCAAGCTGTGCCAAAAGAGTTGTGGGCTTTGTTAATGTCTCCCTTATCACCTGCTACTTAAGGTTTCTGCATCTGTGCTTAATTTATCACTTTCCTTGTTATTTGCTATATCTCTTAAACTGAATAGTGTTTAATCAAATAACTTAATGAACCAGATGCTCTCACATGCTACATAACCTTATTTATAAATGCTAGATCTACAGAGGGATTTAGGCAAAACTTAGGAATTATTTCCCAATTTGGGTGCCCACTTCAAAATTTGCAGTCCAATGTTGGAGACGTGTCAAATCTTTTGCTGCCTGTAATGTTGTCACTAAACCAAATATTGTCTGAATGCACGAAATTGATTGAGGCTAACTTAGAAATAGGCCACATTAAGGTTTTTGTTAGACTTCAGTTCTGCCAGTCACCTACATGTTCTACTTAACATTTCTCAGTAGTTATTTCCTTCCCCTCCAATGTCAGTGTACTAAGCAGCTGAACCACATTTTCTTCTTCTCATTCATAAGCTAATATTTAGACAGGCCATGTAAAACATATTAGGAGGTACTGAGATGATTGTACCAAGAATACTCCTCAGAAACATTCCATTTTACGGAAAAGGAATTTTTGTTAAGCTCCATTGAGCTTTTCCTTTTGTAGTATTTTCAATTTTGAAGTAAAAAATTCTCTTTCAAAACAAAAGTGTAAATATTTGATTTAAAAACAATAAAGTAACACATTACAATATATGGAAATCAAGTTTTTTAAACCAAAGCCTGTTTATTGAATTACATTCAAACTCTTCATCATATTTTTTCTTACTAAAGTTCATTACTAGTTGTGCTGTGAAAAAAAGCAGCAAGAGAAAAAAATGTAAAAATACTTTGATTTTTCTGATTTCCGATTGAGTTTACAATACAGGTAAGTGGTAATTTTTCAGCAGTAAACTAAGTGCAGCTCTTCATTAAGAGATGATAAACCTAGGACTCCACATCAGATATTTTAGTGTACATTGGAATAGACTGAAATTTCATCTGAATGTTTTAATAGGGGATTTGTGGGCTAGAGATGGCCTTCTTTGATCCTCTCTATGACAAGCGTACATTGTAAAATACTGTCTGATTACTATATATGCACTGTTCTACAAAGGTACTTGTGTATTATGTTCTTCATAAATACATTCTGAGGAGCCATTTCCTGCTCCAAAATGCTCCCATTTCAAATCCGAAGAACAAGTATAACACAACAATGAGCAACATGTAACACTGAATGTGGTTTTACTTCTAATTTTGGACCTTATGAATGCCATAACAACTTTCATTTGTGCAACTTTGTTTGAACTTTGACAGCAAATCTCTAACAAATGTGCTTCAAAAGATGCTTCTGTAGGGTGTAACTCTACTAATGGATGTCTTTATATAGACAGGCTTAATGACTGACAAATGAGCTTCGAAGAATCATCTAAGGCCACTTAAGAAGTTACCACTCTGCCCTCAGCTGTCTGCCAAATCCTCTGCTAATTACTACTACCCCAAAATATAGTTGAGGAAAAAAATCATGTGAGCTGATTCTTTATCCCTAATAAAACTCGATCAACTGAATGTTAGAGTAAACTCTGTAGGCTAGGAAGCATGGCTATAAGCTGGATGCATTCTTTTGTGCCATACTTAGAAAGTAATTTCTCACCTAAGGATGAGGCATGAATCTTCAGAGCAGGGCTATACAGTATCAAGTTTAGACCTACTGACAGTGAGTAAAGTTACCCAGTGAACAGTATCTTACATTTGTATGTTTTTTCCTCATTAAAACAATGTGGTCAGATATAATCAGTTTCCATCCCAGGAAGCAATCATATTTGCTTAGAATATTGAGATTCCACAGATAGTTATCTCTGAATAAAGAATCTAGGACAAATTCACTGCTGCCATAAACATACACGAAGTCTCTGAAAGCAACTGTTTTTGCTCTTAGTGTTTGTGGATGCTGGAAGAATATTCTCAGCAGGGTTGGTTTCTCAGAGCTCCAGTGTAAGTGACAACAATGCATGTTAAGTTACAGATTGGGCCTTGTATTCTTAACAGTTCAGAGCTGGGAAATAAAGTTGGGGTTTTTTTCCTTGCTTAAAGGTAGACAGTTTGGTCTTGCTATCTGTTTATTGACTGCTCTTAAGATACTCCTATGTCTAGTGTCTTACTAACTGCAAAAGGAGCAATCAAAGTGGCATTGTAGCACCTTTTATTTTGATCTTCCACTGTAAATGCAGCAATCAT
This sequence comes from Calidris pugnax, assembly GCF_001431845.1. NCBI lineage: Eukaryota > Metazoa > Chordata > Aves > Charadriiformes > Scolopacidae > Calidris > Calidris pugnax. The sequence goes on from NW_015090810.1 coordinate 810,173, forward strand.
AACAAAATTTAAACTGTAACTTGATCTGGATTGAGTGTTTCAGAAGATAATTGCTGTCAGAGGTAGAGAACCCCAGTTTCTTATTCAATAAGCAGTATTAACTGCCTAATGTGGTTCAGCTGCATAGTTTCAGTCTTTTTTTAATTAGAGCACAGTGTTTTCTACCCTGTTTGATCTAAACAGTCAAAAAACATTGTGTAAAGTTTTAGTTGTTGTGTTTTGGGTTTTTTTTCATGTTTTTCATATAAACATGTTATTTCCCACCTCCACCCCCCCACCCACCCAGTGACTTATTTTCCATTACATGCCTAGTTTTTAGAACTCCAGTTATGTTTTAACATGTGCTTAAATCTTAGTTGACTCATACACTTCTGGTTAAATGAATATTAAGTAGTTTTCTAGTTGTGAGTCCCTGGTGTTATCAGCCCATTTCTTGAGACAAGCATTTTGTATCTAAGACATAGACTGCTCTAAGCTCTAGTGTTTAGCTGGGTGTAATGCTTGTTCTTCCCAAAGGTTCTTGATTTGCATCAGTTCTTTCACCGAACTCAGTAAGTGGAATTCTTTGATATTAACGATGCTGGAATGTCACTTGCTGACTTACTTGGTGTAACTATTGCATACAAAAATTATAGTTGTTGTACTACTAGTATAGGTAACAATGCTGTCTGTAGGGTTTTAGCTGATAACTTATTTTCAGTATTGAGTATCCAATTCAATAGCCATACTACAATTCTATTTAAAATGGAAAATATAATAAGACAAGATTAACCATGGCATTTAATTTTCTCAGATGATGTCTCTGAAAGTGGATTTTATATTCAGTAAAATATATTCCTGAGGAATATTGTCATAATGAGCAGATCTTAAATGAAAAAGGGCTGCATAACATTATTAATGGCATTCTGATATTAATGTCTATATATAGGCTAGTGCATCACTCCCAACAAGTACTAGAATTTTTTAGTTTTTTCTGTGAACTTTACCTAGTGAATAGAGACAAACAGGACCTGTATAGTGCTTTAAAGCTATGCCAATATTAAAACCAAAATCATCCGCTTAACCAAAAAAAAAAAAAATCAAGGAGGAAGACAGGCATCACATTTATAGGGTGGTAGGTGATGGGATAGCCTTATACTTACACAGAAGGTCAATTAATTCTAGGCCAGATCCTATGTTAGTGTAAGCTGCAAAATTTCATAGAATCATAGGATTGTAGATTCATTTGTCTGAATTATCTTAAAATATAAGGTCTACATTACAGCACCTGGGTAACTGGGCCATAATTTTACTATTAAAAATTTACAGAATCACAGAATTGTAGTGGTTGGAAGGGACCTCAGAGATCATCAAGTCCAACCACAAAAAAAAAAACCCACACACCCACAAACACCCACAAAAAAACCCCACACACCACCACCCACCCCCTAAACACACAACAACAACCAAACCAAAAACCGTCACCCACCCACACAACATCCCACCACAAACCAATAATCTTGGGCACTAGAGCATGCCCTGAAGAGCCATGTCTACACATTTCTTAAATACCTCCAGGGATGGTGACTCCACCACGCCCCTGGGCAGCCCATTCCAATGCCTGACAACCCTTTCAGTAAAGAAATGTTTCCTAATATCCAACCTGAACTTCCCCGGTGCAACTTGAAGCCATTACCCCTTGTCCATTTATGAGTAAATAAAGATAAATATTAATAAATGTAGAGTTCATTAATAAAAAAAAGTGTGAGTCTGATATTATTAAAATCAATGTGATTTGCTCTCCCCCTGTACTCGGCACTGGTGAGACCCCACCTCGAGGACTGTGTCCAGTTTTGGGCCCCCCACCACAAGAGGGACATTGAGGTGCTGGAGCAGGGCCAGAGAAGGGCAACGAAGCTGGTGAGGGGTCTGGAGCACAAGTCTTACGAGGAGAGGCTGAGGGAGCTGGGGTTGTTCAGTCTGGGGAAGAGGAGACTGAGGGGCGACCTTATAGCTCTGTACAAGTACCTGAAAGGAGGCTGTAGAGAGACGGGGGGCGGTCTCTTCTCCCAAGTTACAGATGATAGGACAAGGGGCAATGGCTTCAAATTATGCCAGGGGAAATTCAGGTTAGATATTAGGAAACATTTCTTTACTGAAAGGGTTGTCAGGCATTGGAATGGGCTGCCCAGGGACGTGGTGGAGTCACCATCCCTGGAGGTATTTAAGAAACGTGTAGACATGGTTCTTCAGGGCATGCTCTAGTGCCCAAGATTATTGGTTTGTCGTGGGCTGCTGAGTGGGTGGGTGATGGATTTTTGGTTTGGTTGTTGTTGTGTGTTTAGGTGGTGTTGTGGTTGTTTTTTTTTTTGTTTGTTTGTTTGTTTTTTTGTGGTTGGACTCGATCTCTGAGGTCCCTTCCAACCACCACAATTCTGTGATTCTGTGATTTTAGCCAAGTATTTCTGAGACTTTCTTACACTTTGCTGCAGGAGAAAAATAAGTTCCGTTTGTTCTCAAGTGTATTTGATACTAAGTAAATACTATGCTTTGTATGGGAAGAAACAGGAAAGAATTAGAGTTAGCTGAACATTTTTTAATAAACTGTCTCTGCAAGTTTTGTTTTTACATCATCAATATTGCTTTTAATATCTTTCTTTTTTAATAACTGTTCTCTAAAGATCATCTTACTCAAAAACCTGCAGATCCATTCTGATTAACACAGAAAAAAGTACCCTGAAAAATTGCTAAACTTCGCTATCTGTTATAGCTGAAACAACCTTACTAGCATTTGAAAGTTTTGAATGTCACTGGTAGATTTCTACAGAATTAAGTCTCTTTATTCTCTGTTTCAAAAATAATATTGTTGTTAAAGATAAAACATTCTACACTTCTGCCAAAGATCCTACGCTCATTTATGATAAGTTAAATACTCTATTTCTGCTATGGAACCTATCTAACACTTTATTATGTCTCCTGAAAAACCTAGTTGGTTTCTGTTATTATGTTTCTGGAACATTATTGGTAAAAGCCAGTGTATAAGCAATCTAACTTAGGTTATATCGCTACAAGACTGAAATGAGAGGACATCAATACAAGTTTTCACTGCTGATACTTACGATGCAGCTCTTTTCTCTATTAAATTAAGAGTTTCAGTTCTTATGTAAAGCAGCTGCTTTCCAAGCACTAGCTTTTCTATCAGGGTGTTAGCTCTCTGCCAAAATGTTATTGAATGTCAGAGACATATCTTCCTCCCACAACACAGGGGCAGGAACTCTACTACACTCTGAGGGAGTTCACTTGAAAAGATGCAGACTATTTGATTGGGATATTAGTCTCATTTTGGTATTCTTTTTTGGCACATCTTTGTGTCATGGTGTATCAGCTGGAAGTGCTCCTAATTGGTATGAAGAACTGTAGTAGAATAAGTAATGATAGAGGTACCTCTCTGTTTTTATTATTTTTAAATAATAAGTCATCACAAAACCTATTTAAATATTTTGACATTAGCCTCCACTAAGAGTTAAAGGAAAAAGCCATCCAACTGCCAAATGCCAGTGTAGTCCTATTTGTTCATTACTTTCTAGATGTTACATGAATTGCCATTTCTAAAGAGGGATTATAATACCTATTTCCTTAAACTGTGATGTGCAAAAATGAATTTATACTTTCATATCTCTTAATTATCCCTCTGAGGGTCGGTCAAGGATGTTGCACTAGCGTACAAGTTAACACACTATAGTAAAAAATAGGACTGTGCTCAAGTGGGAGGGTGATGAAAAGATTACACAAGCCAGTGCATGAAGAGTTTAACAACATGTATAGGCATGAATAAAAATCTGACACTCCAAAATTTGTAGTTGAGGCTGATGTTTCAGGAGCACTACAGTACAGTGGGCAAACAGGGAAGAGGCACAGTTGTGAGTCTTTTTGAAATAAACGAGAGGGAAGCACTGAAGCAAGGCAAATCTTCCATATCTCTCTTCTGCCCTCCAGGCTACAAGTGTCCTAGAGGACCAAATCTCAGTACATGAAAAGTAACTTTGAACTTAGGAAAGATCCAACTCATACAAAGAAGTTTCACAAGATAGTAAATGTTATGACTAATATTGAAGTATCCATTAAGTTTGCCTTGAGAAGCAATGAATCAAGATTTCAGCCTTTTGTTTAACAGGGGTGAGAGCGGGTTTCTACTAGTGATATAAAAATTCAATGCAGAAAGAAAAATGGGAGATTGAAAAGATTTTTGGATTTGACAATGCCTTTTCTGTTTGGTTATATACAAGAATTGTGGATTGATGCATGAAAAAGCTTTTAGTTACATCAGGTGAGGTTTATTCCAGTGCATTTTAGACAACTAAAAAGCAAATATCTAGAGTTAAAGAATCACCTGAGTTCTTTATATAGGCAGTGCTGAAAGAAAGAGGCCATTTTTGTAGTCAATCTGCTTAATACTAAAATAAGGGCATACAATAAATAGAGTAAATCATTGCAGTGGAAACTCTCTCTCCTGACTGTAGTGACAACTTGCTGATTAGCTTGGACCAGACAGTTATCTTTTAGAGGGCTAAATTTAGATGACAAGATTTATACCGTTAAGTTTTACTACTCAGAAATATGAGGCAGTCTTCCATTAAGAAGACCAGTAGCAAAATCAAATCAGCCCTTGGAATTTCTTCCTCTGGTGTATAAATGAGAAGAAAAACTACCAGTGCTAAAATATTAAACTTTAAAACTCTTGCCAAGGCCAACACCAATGCCTATAAATGACTGCTCTTAAATGCTTTGTATAAGCCCTTTCATTTGAAACCCAAGTCATTCTCCTTAAAGTAATTGAATGTTGCCCTTCAGTCTCTCATAGGAATTGTATTTTGGGTCTCTGAGTTTCCTATTCTCTTTTAGATTCCGACTTCGAGGATTTGATCTTAATTGGGCTAATTTTCCCTAATATAATGTTTGTCCAGATCATTCTCAAATTTTATAATCACTAATTATCTTAAACCCAAAAGTCAAATATGTTGGATAAAGGAGGGGGTACTGACTATCAAGCTAGATGATTTTCAGTATTCAGTACCTTCCCAAGCTGATTTGTCAGTTCTGTTTTCCCCAAATAACACAGAATGTGTTATATCCCTGTTGCTGAAAAGCAACAGACTGTCTTATCCTGCGGGAACATTAAGGAAGTAATTGATTGCAAAGGAATTAATCTCTACTTTGTTATGTTTGTAGTGCTGGCTGAACGTATTATGAAGACCAGACTTCTAAATCTCTCAAATTTAAGTTGCCAAAAATTTATTTTCTTTTTCCATTTATAAGTCTGGCTTAAGCCATTTTTTTGAATACTTAGAAAATGACTACTATTGACAGAATTATTTCTGGAAATAGCAGATGTGAGAAATCTCATAGTATATTCTTGAAAAGTAAAGGTTAATGTGCTCCTGCCCTCTCTCCCTCCTTTGATCAAAACAATTTAACCTTGTCTATACATGTAAAAAGCATGAGTATTAACTTCAGTGACCCGAGGTTATTTATTCCCTAAATTCATTTAGCAAATTCTCTTCCCCACAAGAAAAAGGTTGCATCACCCAAACCAGTGCCCTTATTGTAAGAACTACTCTGATGTTTGAATACCTCCACCAATCGTGACATTATCTTTTGCACAGTTTTGGTTTGTTTAACTGCCTAAATATTTCTAGTGGGGCAAAATTATGATCCATCCTCTTTCAAGGCTGATTTACTAGGTACTTGTTAATATTCAGTGGTTACTTTTAAATATGAAACTGTAATCATGAAAAGTTCTGTAATACCTGTTTTAATTCACTTCTCAAGTCATTTACTACTGACATCACTAGTTATGCCATACTGTCACAAGCTCAGTTAAATTTGCTAAGTGAAAAGTTTCAGAAATTATATGAATTAAATATCCAGTTTAATATAGACCCTAAGAGTGAATGGAAAGTGTGGATGGAATTGGTGTCAAACTTGAATAATTTGCTTTTAGAAAGGACTGTTTACTTGATCTAACTTGAAAAAATATGAAAAAGTACTATTTCAAATATATTTTTTTATGAAATAGACATCTCATTATTCAATGACTGTTACTTTTAATTCAGTCACAAAGTTTAGCAACTACACTCCACTTCTAGTGTCATGAGGTAAGTGAGGAAAACATTTCTTTCTTGCTTCTGTTCAGATGCACCTAAAATGTATGCATTAGCATATTATGTGCTGATTACCGCTATTTAATGTGTAAATCTCCATCATAAACATTTTCTGAGTATTCTATGCATTACTCACCTTATACTACAATCTTAAGCAGTCCTTCATTACCAAGAGAAAATAGGGAAAAAAATCTTTAAATTTGTTTTCACTAAGAATTTTGTTGGGCTTTTTGTGGGTTTTTGTGGGTTTTTTTCTCTCTTTCCCTCCCCCTCCCCCCCAATCCGTAACACTGTGTAACAATTATGTATAATGGCCATGTAATCAGAAGCAATCATTTTGGGGTCTTCTTCCAGTATGTTTCAGTCTCCCAGCTTTACAAATTAACTATAGTTATGTTAGGATAATAGTGTTGGGTTTTTTCTCCTTCACAAAAGCACAGAAATTCAGAGTTGAAGCTGACGGCTTTTATTTATTTTGCTGCCGCATTTCTATCTAAGGGTGATGTGATTTCATCCAACTTTTGAGCTTAGCTGATGATTAATTTTGAAAAGCAGAATAGACGTTTGCATAGGACTTTGACTAAGACACAGATGACTTTCAGGACTCAGAGACTGACTATACGTCTTAGGGAAGAATGATTTACTCCTTTGTAGAGAGTTTCTCCTCCTCTTTCTACTTAGTTTCTCAGCTTCAGGGACTGTGCCCCAATCCAATGCTGAGCACAATATACCCTGTTTTCAAAGGGTGTTATTTAGAATCAAAAACCTATGTTTGAAGTGAAGTCATGAGATGAAAATGAGTAGGACATGTGTGAGATTGACACTATGTTAAGATGCAGCTGAGGCAGAAGAAACTTAAGGGAGAGGAAGGTGCTTCTTGAAAAAAACTAGATCCCCCTCCTTGGCACACATGGATGCTAAGGAAGTAATACATGGTAAATGACACCATTTATAATAGCATCAGTAGCTACATACATAGAAGATGTCCTTAGTCAAATTTGGTTTTCTACAACACAGAAATGGAATTAACACTTAATTTATTTGGACTGTTGATGTTCTATTTGAGCTGATTTCCAATGAAACATCAAGCTTTGAAAAAGATATATCTGATTTATTTCTCCTAATGATGCTATGTGAGTGAAAGGTGGCTTAAGAGTCTGAACTTCACCTTGTTCCTTTGAAGAGGTAGCTAGTGCTTTATTTTAGTAACATCACTGTTCTTAGACTTGGAGAAAAATCTGATCTGCAGCCTTCCTGAGGCCTAGTCCTGAGAGATAACATCACTCTATCATAAATGAGAGAAGAGAAAGGGAATTAGAATGAAGCTCATCTGCAAGCCAAGGTGACAAAAAATAATAGGAATCCTCAAGGCTTTCCTGCCCTTTTTAAGAGAAAAATAAAACCACCCATAGTTAAAAAATAGTGATTGATTAGAAATTCCATGAAAAGGCATTTTGTCTTCTGAAATACAAGCCAGTAAATAACTAAAGACACAGCAAATCAAGTGGTCCCAGTCTAATTTTTATTCATGCTTTGGTGCTTGCTGAAACAACCTACTGTATACTCATGTTCCTGACAGTCAGGGGTAAGTCAGAGGTAAAAGCCTTTGAAGGCCTGCAAAGGAGGTTTGTGTGTGCTTAACTTTTCATTTCTAAACTCTTGTACTATCTTTTTCATTGAGAAAACATCATATAGCAATTAAATTTCCTTTTGTTGGCATGCACAGAGTAGCCTAACTTAGACACCAAAACATTGAGCGATCTCACATCTAGCCATACTAGGATCCTGAAGGAAGATACTTCTCAGGTTAGAAACTTCAGTTTAGTCTCTTAGATATCCCATGAACAAGCCTAACTTATTTATTCTTTGCTTATGACAAATAAAAATGTATCTGGGATCTTAACATTTTTGACCTGACTGAATGTATTTTAACCCACCCTCTTCTTATGCTACAGTAATAAGCATTATTTCTTCGGTATATTAATAAAGGACAGGGATTGAAAAATGTGGTTCATAACAGACATTGACTTAGTAGGACTACAATGCATACAAATTCCAGCTATAAGTTGAACTATAAGTTTTCCTAGAAGAAAACTGCATGCTGTAAAACATTCATTCCCTTTCATCAGAATAATATTTTATGCTTTACTAATATATAAGCAAGCAAATATACCTTAATTGGTTTGATGAAATCAGTTTTCTCTGAATAACTTTTATTTTGCAGATAAATGTTTCCTAGGAAGGTGAAAGAAGAAAGACTTCAGTCAGGCTGATCAGGCTATTCTCCTTGGAGGTAGGTGGTCAAGTTTCAGTCCCTGTTGCAAATAATATTTACATACTTGCACAAGCCAGGATACCTTCAATAAACCTGACTAAAATGGATCCCAAATGTACTCTTCAGAAAATCCTATTCAGTCTCCTGAAAGATGTTTGAACATAGGGTCTATGCTTTAAAGCACAATGGGAAGGATTTAATAGGTCCTACTGATTTTAAATGAACCAGTTTTCCCCAGCAATGTATTTTGTGAGAAAGAACAGGACTGATTCAGGGGCTCTTCTAAGAGAGAAGCTACTTATCTTTGAATTTGGGCAATGCACAGCTCAGATTTGGATATCTAATTCTTTTTAAGGGGCTGTTATGCTCTTTGCCATTTTTTTTCTTGGACGCAGAAGGTTGCTTGTTTGTTTATGTTGAATTCCAGCAATCTGTTGTGGACTGTATGGAGATCCTAGACAGTACTTTGATTTTCAAATTCACTGAATACTAAATTTGCTCAGGTTGGGGTCTGTGAAGATGAAGTACTGTGCCTTCCATCTGAAGCTAACATCTGATTTGGAAGAGCAACCGATACAAGAAGTACAGTTACAAAATAAACAAAATCATGCGCTTGTACTAAAGTGATCCTAGCCAGTGGAACCAAGACATCACAAGAAATATCATAAAAAAGCAAAGACAGACTCACTTATTCAAATAGCCAACAGCCTACCAGAACGAGTTTGAAAGGCAAATATTCATTTGTGGTGCTATGCTGGGTTAACCTTTGCTTGCTGCTAACTGCCCACCCAGTCATTCTCTCACTCCCCCTTCTCAACAGGATAGGATGAGAAAATAGGATGAAAAAAACCTTGCAGGTTGAGATAAAGACATGGAGATTGCTTGCCAGTTGCCATCATGACAAAACAGGGTCAACTTGACTAAATTAACTTAATTTATTACCAATTAAAATAGATTTGGATAAAAATAAACAAAAATAAAAGGATTAGAAAAACACTTTCCCTCTTCCCCCTACCTTTTGTAGGCTCAACTTCATTCCTCCACGCCAAGGTCCTCTTCTTTCCTTCTGTGCTGAACAGGTCAGGAGAGTGGGAAGCATAGTCAATCCATAACAGTCCCTCTCTGTTCTTCCCCCTCACATTTTTTGCCCTTTCTTAAATACTCTTTCTCAGACACACCATCAGCTTGAACCAGCTGTCCCTGCCATGAGGCAGCTCTTGATATCTTCCCACAGAGCTCACTCCTGGGGCTCCCTCATGCCAACACCTGGGCACCTGCACACAAGTCAGGTGCAAATAATTAAGCTGAAGGACCCCAGCATAAGTGGGGTGGAGCAAGAGTTTGACTCAGTCTCTTATAGATGACCGTGGTGCCTGAGACATTCCTGGGTCTTGTGATTTTGGCTACCTGTCATGGGCCTCTAGATGACATTTATTCTTTAAACTTTCTGTATTTCTTTTTTTCTATGGATTAATTTTTTAGTACTTAGGACAATGGATGTGGACATTAGATAGGGAAATATGAAATCACTGACATTAATAATATTCTTCATTTCAAGAGTAAGAGAGAGAAAGCTGTCTTAGCCATCCTAATTAATTCTCTCAAATCATAGGGAAAATGAAGTGCTTAAATCCTGTCTTAAACTCTGTAATGCATGGGGATGTAATCAAAAGAGGTGAAGTGAAAATGTGATTCTTCTGGGATTTTTGTGATCTTTTTATAAACTGTCTTGGATCATTATTTTTAATCTTTCCTTGGAATTTATAGGATTTAGAGTATTGTGATGGACTACATATCCTCAGTCTGTTTTGCTAAATTTATATTACTTGTTTATTACCTTCTCTGTCTGAGCATCAGTTACTTCATTGGGATTCTAATTGGAAAAAGAATATACTTTAAAATGTGGTTTGTTAAAGATGTCTAATGTTTTAATGAAGAAACAATCAATGCAAAGTCCAGGTTCAATTTTTAAATTCTTCTTTCAGGAGAAAAAATGCAATTCTCTTTCTGTGGCAGTACCATTTCTTTCTTTGCCAAATTATATTGTTTTATGCTAGTGAGCAAACTCCAATTTTCTGATGTTTTAAGCCTAGTTTATTTCACAAAACCAGAGAAAAGAACTGAAGGGGTGTGTGTGGTGATGGTTTCAAGAATTTGATAAGCGACAGCATAATGTGTGGTAATAACAATTACTACTAAAATTGGAATGAAATTGAGTTGAAAATCATCCCTTCTATTTGTGCTACACCTCCCAGTCACTGAAAGAGGTGTGAGTGGTGAACTATGTCAGTGGAGCTTTGTGGAAGCTTTGAGCAGTGAGGACTCTGCTCTGCTGGTCTTTTTTGCACCTCTGAAATTTCTTAAAGATTTACAACATTTTACTATCTTTCAAATTAAGTAGGACATTACTAATGCAAGCTCAATATCCCTTTGGAAACATGATAAGACTTCATTTAGTGTAATTTGGCACAGCATCCTGGTTACAACATTGTTGTTCCCTGGAGCTAAACTAACTGATTTACCAAAACCGTTGAGGAAAAATGGCCTCCGCATAACCAACAGATAGTGTCCAGCTGTTATCTCTCTGTTAGGGTGCTGATTCTTGAAAGCCTAATGTTATTCTATGATAACATAAAGGTAATGACTTCTGTGTTAAAAAAAACGAGATTGTTGCAGCCTGGTACAGCACAACTGATTGCAAGTCCCAGGTATTGCCATACCAAGGAGACATCAGTGGAATTTACTCACTGATTTTTAGTCTAAGTCTCCATGACGTACTTCCAGACTTGGAATTTTATCTGCCTGTTTTAGCAAAGAAAGAGATTAGCTATCAGAAACCCAAACCAGTATGGCACGCCTGGGAGCTGTATGTGGGAATTGGGTACTCATGGTTTAATTTCTTCAAGGAATTACAATAGGGAAAAAAAATTACTTTCCCAATATTAACTGACTTTTGAAAATACCAAAGACCTGAGATTCCCAAGATTGCATAGATTACAACAGAGCAGATGCTTGCACTTTACAGTGCAATTTTCTCTCTCCAGTATGTCATGTCTTTAACAGTGGTGTTCCTGCTGCCCTTGTCATGCCTGTCCCATGTACAAACCCCTGTGTAGAGAAAACGCTGTTCCCCAGGGTTAGCAGCAGCTGCTAGGCCAATCAAAGTCAATGGGATCTCCATGGTGGCACAGTGACAATCCTTCAATGAGGTGTCAAGGGCCTGCTATAGACAAGGCACCTGTCTGACATGCAGGGCTGCAGGCTGCCCCCAGGCAAGTAGAGACATTTATTATTTAACATAAAATGTAAGCAAAATGGATAGCTACAGCTATCTCCCACTCTTGTCCCAACTGTAGCTGTACAAGGTTCCTACACTAGGGTCTGAGTTGCTCCTCCAGGAGGTGATTAATGACAGCTTTTGCTACTAAGATGTGCATGTAGAGTTAAAAATTACATTGCTAATATTGAAATATGTACATTTTATCTTATAAATGCACACGTGGTTTTGCATGTAACATTCCTGTGCTTTTGTTTATGCCTATGTGTAAACATGCCGTTCAACAATTTTCATATCTTCTCAAAGAAGGTCAGTTTGTTTCATTAGGAGATAAAATTTTGTCTCATTTATTCTGTGTTTGTCTTTTGAGGGAAAACTCCAGAAACGTTGTATGCGTGTGCATGCAAACGTGCCAGTGTGTTTGAGCTCATTTAAGCTAGTTCAGAGCAGGGAGAAATACAGAATTTTACTAAGCTCCAAGAAGGCAAGACTATAAATGTTCTACCTGTTTTGAAAGATTGTTTATAAACAAATTAGTACCTTTTCCTCTTACTTATGGGGAACATTTCTTTAAAGTGTTGCTTAATTAAAAAATCCCAGAATTTTCATGTTACTGTTTTACTCCCTTGAATCGTATTACGAAGCAGGCACTGAGTATTACAGTGAGGTAAGTTTTTTAGAATCTACATTTGCTAGTAGACTTTTTCATTCAGTATTAACGTTGAGGATTGGGGTGACTACAGTTTAACAGAGGTGATGGTGCAGCCAGGTTCCCTACCTACTACTGACAATGGAAGATCTCCCTCAGTGCAGGTCTCAAGGGAGCTGTTTGGTGTGACACTGCCAATGAGTGCTTAGGGACTCCTTAGTGCATGCATCATTGATTTAAAAGACAGTTATAGCTCCTCTGGAATCATTTGGTCTATCCCCATAAACGCACCCTTAGGGACACTAATGTGCGTATTACTGGAACAGTAGTGTGTAATAGCTGTTCGTTCAGTTTTACACTGCTGATACTGTAGTTGAAGGTGTCATTTGATCTTTAGACAAAGGTAGTTAGAGGATTATTTTACAGTTCCAGCACAGAAAGCAGTAGTAGCCTCTTTTGTGTTAAGGCTAAGCTCTGTATTGTCTTAAATCCAGAAAAACCTTAGTGGCAAAATCCCACAGTGAAAATGAGATAAAATAGACTGGGTTGGGGTAATTTGATTTGATTAAAGGAATTGTCCTTTTCCCCCCTCCCTTTTCAGATTGTTGAAGGGATTTTTCTGAGTTCATCCTGTCCTTTGTCCATGTTCTCAGCCAATAATTCTCTCTGTTTTTGTCCACATATAATTTGTTTTATTGGGTTTTATTTTTTTGCTACGGACTATATACTTTTATTTTAGAGATAGTAAAGATGCCAGATTGTTGTTTCTGAGTATTACATTAACCAAATTTTGAAGCGTAATATGCCATGAAGAACTTAGCTGTAGGAAATCATTGTTGTTTTAGGGAGAAAACAAATGAAGTCTCAATTCTTATTGTAAATAACAGAAGCTAGTGCAGAAGAACAGTGAAGATAGGTGTCTGATATTTACCTCTACAAAAGATGGGGAGCTTATGTAACATTTATGGTAATAATATCAATATAAAAATAAAACCAAAATCTTAGTAATGAACACTTATTTGGGCAGACCAAAGGATATCTTCAGCCGATGCTTGAGACAGTTGATTTCAAATTTCCTTCCCCTTCGTGTCTTGTTCTAGTCTCCTTCTTGTCCCCTTACGTAAGTTACAGTACATAATGCTTACAATAATGCTATAATAATGATAATTCTATAATTTAGAAAAAAAGTAAAGATGTCTTACAATTCTGTGTTTACCAACTACACATATAAGTTTTTCCCTACCGATCTGTGTTATGAACAAATGTCGAGATCGTGTATATATTTAAATGACTATTGATACATTAATGACTGAGAAGAAACACTAACAAATACAGAAGAAAACCAAAGCGAATTATTTTTTTACCACTTAAACACATTGCTATTTAAAAAACCCAAACCCACACCCTTCCAACTCTCCTCAACTTCCCTGAACAAGAAAGCATTTTTTTGGCAGTTTCACCCTGTGAACGTAATGGGTGCAACTGCAGTGAGTTGTGATGAAATGAAGGAAAGAGGTTTTGCTTGTACATGTCTGCAGTTCCACAGACCAAAGAATTTGTCCTCCATGGAATTGGAATGAGAACAAAGTCAGACTGACCTGGTTACAATTGGAAAATCTTATTCATCTATGCCCAGCAAACACTATTGTATAACCAAGATGTCTTTCAGTCCTTGGTATTCACATCAGATCAAGAAAAAATTATACTGATTCTCTGTAATTTATTTTATAGCAACATGTATTAACTGACCTTTGAAAGCTTGGTTGGTTTTTGGGGAGAAAAATTAAAAGGATATACTATAGGCCATTAAAATTATCACAGGACAGAGAACAAGAACTTCTTTGTTGTCTAAGTGTTCTGATGGATCTGAGATGAAATTAATGAGGAAAAGAAGATTTCTTCTTAAGTTTAGCTATGCTGTAACTGAAGCGCCTATTTTCTGACACTGAGTCCACACAAAAGCAGTATCCATATTATTGTGTCCCCAAAAAAGACCAGTCTCACCCAGACTGACTACTGGGAAAGTCCATGGTCAGGGCTAACTTCTGCACCCTGCATGGAAGTTGTATGGGACCATGCCAGTTGGAGAAGCCAAAAATCATGCTGTGGACCCTTTTATCAGTTCCTCAGCACTGTCAGTTTCACCAGTGTAAACACAGTGCAAAGCAAATCTATACTGTAGCACAGTGGTCTCTGAATTAATGAGATATGATGCTCCTATATGAACAGTGGGATTTTTTTCCCATGTATACCTTCAATCCCTGGGCCAGTGGAGGAAGGAAAAAAGTGCCACGTGAGAAGTGCTGGGCTGATTTCACAGATCTGCCACTAACAGGAATTAATATGTGCAGTAAGGGCATGACATCACACTGAGACTTCTACTCAGACTTTTTTCCAAGAAAAAGTTTCCATGAAGGCAGAAAAATAATGATGTGTTTATGTATAAATTCCAAGAATTGATTTAATGCTTTCTAATTTGACTTGTGTAGCATTTGCCTGCTTTTAATTACCGAGACTGATAAGTGGGGGAATCAGCCTCTTTTTTTATTTATGATGATAATACCATTGTGAAATAGGATCTGTTATTGGCTTAAGACACACACACACACACACAAAAAAAAAGTAGTGTTGTTTTTAAGTTTTTAACTTAAAAATATTATGGCTAAAAAAGCCTGTTTACAATAGCTTTTAATGGGTCTTTAATGAAGTTATTGATGTCACGGGGATATTTCCATACTAGTAAGATCAGTTATCTAAATGTGTCTTCTGTTTGATTTTTGTGGAGGCCAAATAAAGTAAATAAAAAAGAAAATAAATGTGTAAATAAATGAAGGGAGGAGAACATCAAACTGTGAAAAAATAAAACCTTTCAGTTTTTTCCAACCCAGGGTTCACCTGCCAAAAATCACATTGACACTAATTACATTACTAATTCAAAATAATGAGATGGATTCTAAATCATCACTAACAAAGTTATGATAATTAATTACTGAGATGTTGAGAATAATAAGCCTTCTTGCCACTCTCATTATATTTGGGCTCCCTGAAAATGGAATCTAAGGAGAAAAAACAGTTCATTAAAAGAAATACAAAGTAATAGAGTTGCTCTAATCTCGCTTTAACTTTCTAATTAGATTTTTAAAGCCTTCACTTTAATGCAATATTTTTCATACATAGGTAGCTGTTATTTCCCTAAAAAGCAAATGTATTTGTGAGTAATATACACATTATTACAGCAGTGGGACAAGAAAACTACCATAGCTGCTTACTAGAGCAAAATAATGAGATTTATATGTCACACCAAGGTTATTTAGGTATTGTTGATTAAGGACACCGCACGCTTTTTTCATAAATATGCCATTTTCAGCAGGTTTCTAAGAGTCTGTATATACTTTCTTGAGGCACTATGCATCTAAATCAAAACAGACTATTCTTTTTGCCTTATACAAAGTGATTTTTGAACAGGAAAGAACACAATTAACCTTACTGAATCCAGTTCTGCTGATTTTATATAAATAAGTGTCTCAGTGAAATCTAAGTGGCTCTTTCCATGCTAAGATAGGCCAGCCAGGATTATAAAAGCAAACATATTAGACATAAACTCAAAACTTTGTTAAATCTTTAGGTATACTTTCAGCACCTATAATTTCCATAAGAAGTCATGAACGAGGAGGAGTAAAGTTGGTTGCTGTATCAAAATAACTTTTTATTTGAAGACAAAAATCAGGAACAGAAGAATTACATAATATATATTTTTTTAAATAATCTTTTAGAACACTTACCAAAGAATGATATTTTGTTTTCTCCTGTCAGCAGCTTCCAAATATTATTAACCATGTAAAGAAAGACATATAATAAAATGCAGTGACCTAAGAAAACGTTTTAGGTTAAATTAGTTTTGATAAGTTCTATTGAACTGGAGGGACTATGAGATGCCAAACTATTGGGAGTAATATTTTGGCATCAGATTCCCTGTGTAAACAAATACAGCTGTTGAAGTCCACAGGTCAATCCACTTTTGCATCACTCAAAATTCTGGGTATTATTTCTGTGCTAGACATTTTGGTCTGAACATAATGAGAATTTATATATTTTTGAATTTTGTGAATTTTGTATGCTTCATTTGCTGTGGGCCTTTTTAGACATAGCAGTGGGTATTTATTAATGTCTTGTTTTCAAAAAGTAATGGTTGATGGCTGACAGCACTGGTTCTGGTAGCCATATGTGATATCTTCAAGAAATCTAGTTTCCCAGTACTTCAAGTGGTTTTTAATACCAGAATATCTAGAAGCTGCAGTACTGAGCACTATTAATGACTTTTCATTTTGTGAGTCTAGGCACAGGTAGCCAGCACATACTGCTGAAGTGTTATAAAGCAGGGAACCAAAGTCTGTTCGGGCTTTTTACTACAAATATAAGACGTCCAATTATGGGTTTGCTTAACCTACCCATTCTAAACATTGGGTTATCTTCCTTTTGGCAAAAGTGTAACTGATTCTAATGAGTTTAGGTTTTTGTTCTCAATATTCATGGTCTATGTTGCCCGTTGGTATTCTTTGCTGTATCTGAATTTGTAGTATTGACCACCAACTTCTTCCAACATGAGTTATGAACTGAAAAGTCATTTCTTACATTCGCCTAAGGTGGAGTGATCATGCATGGAAATATAATCATCAATTTTTTTCTGCAAAACCGCATTCTTCCAAATAGTTCTGCTGGAGAGGCATCTTCTGTAAGCCTCATTTCATTTTTTCTAGGCTGTCAGATGTAGTAGTTGTTTTTTTTTTTCACATTCACATCCATTCTGCTTTTGAACTTTATTTATTTAAAATGCCAAGTTTTCAAATTTATACTAAAAAGAAAAAAAAATAAACTTGTTCTATACTCCCTCCAAATGCAAGCTGAATTCAACAATAGGAGACCTCTCAGTCTTTGCAGAACTGCTAGTACTAACTGTCTGCTGCATGCTGGGCACACTGTAAATGAGGATGGCTGTCAGAAGCAAGCAAACTTGTGTATATTTGTGTTTCTTTTACTATATTAATGCAAAGTATATAATGAGTTTCAGTACAACTCATACGTATGGATTTTGTGAAAGTTTGTCTACTTTGAGTTTGGGTTTATTTGTATTTCATATAAACTTCAGGATGCCTGGGGAGGAAAGAAACATAGAATATATATAGAAGTTGAATTTATGAAGTAATCCTCAAGAGACATTTAACCTCAGCATCATGCTGTCATACAGTATGTCACTTTTATTAGGCTGCAGGAATTTAAACTTTAAGAAATGTACAGAATGACTGGGTCAGATCATTTCTGAATGATACAATAATTAGAGAGAAAGAAGCAAATATTTCAATGAATAATTCATCTGTCCTCTCTTTTGGACTTGTGAAATATCTGCCAGATTGCAATTTTTCAGATTTAAGATATAGTTTACCTCAAATAAAATGCGACTGTTTCCTACCTGTTTGAGAATATGAGAGTGACAAGGAAAAAGGAATGGGATAAATGAGACACAAATATCTCAATGGAGTAATTTATACCATACAGTAATTTATATTAATAATTAAATTATTTTTTATGATTGATGTGTAGTAATTTTGCCATGGTATTTACCACACATGATTAATAGTAATTTCAGTCATTTGTGTTGTGATTCAGCCTCTAAGAAAACTTTGCCACCGAAAGTCATGCTCTCTGTACATCGTGGAAAGAAAGTTCAGGAATTTAAAGTGAGATGCGCAACAATCACTTGGAGGAGTGAGGATGTTTAGAGCTACCCAGCAAAAATCTTAATTTGAAATAAACCAGGAGACAGAAATTGTTAGCCAGCATATTCTTAAAGAAAACTCTTTGTTGATATGTCATAAGGTATATAGGTAGGTTAGGGTATGATCAATTAATGCCATCGCTACACCTATCTACTCTTTTTAAATATTCTTGTCTCTGGGGGAGCTTTTGTATTTCTTTTGTGCGACACTCAGCATTGTGAGGCTCAGGAACCACTGGGGCATGGTAGGACAGCCAAACCCCTACCTGGTAGGATATGATAGCCAAGTGGCTACTGCCTAGCGGTCGTGTTATCTAGAAACTAGGTCTTTATGAGAAACAAATTAAAATTTAATTGATTCAGAATGAAAAAATTTAGAAGAGGATGATTTTTTTGGTGGTCCCTTTGGAGAGAGAGACTTAGGGGGACAAATGCATTGGCCTGCTTTATCTGAGATAATTCTTAAATGCAGGAAAAGCTGAGAGCTCCTCCATTGTCAGTGAGTACTCCAGTTACCAGACTGTTCTACGAAATATGTTGTCACGGTTTTTTATTCCTGAGGCATTTAAATTTTTGTCATCCTGGCATGTATCATGTACTGTTTAAGAACAAACAGAAAATTAATCTACAGAGGAATTGAGGCAGAGAAATACCAATGGAGCCTCATCCACATGCCAAGTGCCAGGACTGAATCAGTGGGAGAAATACAGGTCCCTGAATAAGAAGGGCAGCACTCCAGATTTGAGTTAAGATGTTGAAATGTCTAAATCAAAACTGTGGGCATAGAGATGTTTGAGGATGTTTGAAAGGCAACCCTGGAGGAGGATCTGAATGTGAAAGATAAAGTCAGCCTTTACATTGAACTATGCAGAACTTATGTGATTAAACATTCAATTGAATAGTATTGGACTGAGAGCAGCGTATTAATTAATAAATTTATTATTTTTCTGTGAGGTTAAATAAAAGTGCTCCTTGTACTTCCCCGCTAATTAATCCATACCCAAGAGAGATGATCTCTTTTAATTGCTTTCCAGAAGACAATGTTTGTTTTTCTTTGCCATGTACTTAACAAACAGGCTTTATACTTTTGTCTCTCTCTTAGCGCACATTCACAAAAAGATAATGCATCTCTACAAATTATTTGGCAGCTGGTGGTAGAATATAATAAGTCCATTAAATTAAGAAACAGCTCACCAATAATTTTTTTTTTCTGTAAATTACACAATAAAAAGAGGAGTAACAGTTCGTGAAGCTGGGTTTTGCTCACAAACAATTAAGGGCTATGAGGATGGTGGCAGTCTGTGTTCTAGGCCTTAACTGCACAACAACAAATGGTTCTCTTTAGTTCTGCTTCACAACAGGAAATCATTGTTATAGGATAAATGTGCCCAGGGTAAAACCTACTGAATCTCACCAAACTGATTTGTGAAGACATAAAGCAACCTTAGACCCAGTGGAAATTTAAGAGATTATTCAGGCAAGCTGGAGCAGACAGCAGGCAGTGGTTTTGAGCAAAAAATATGAGAGGGGTGTTTCCACTGGAGACATAGAATTTGTTTCCATAATGACACATTTTTGACATCTGTGGTGTTTTTGTGCTATCATGCATCTGAAACAACACTGTGCCAGAAAACTGTCAGGTTTCCACCCCCCAAAAAGAGAAACACAGACTCACAAAACCAAAAAACAAATAAAATGGACATAAATTAATTGAAAATATTTTTACACACATAATAGTTAGACTAGTTAGGAAAATACAGGTCTCACAAGTAAGCTCATTGAAATACTTAATGTTGACAAAATTAGAAATCATGGATTTCCTGAAATCTTTAAGGTTTCACCTTTCAAAAAATGTCTGTATCTTAAATGACATTACTTAATGCTGTTGATGTTAATTTTTTTGTGAGCAGCTACAAAGCTTGTTGAGAAATGGGTAATTGAAATTCATAAAGTTCTTTCCAAAAATATAAAAAATGTATCAGTAACTTGAAAAAAATACATGAATACAATACAAATTGAATGTATATTCAGAATACTTCAGGACTGTATGCTGTTTACTGGTCTGTTGTTTTGTTTCAACCCTTTATAAAGATACAGTCATGACCTGTTATCACCCTCCCCTCCCTGCCCAATATGCAATATCTTTCCAAATTTCAAATGTACGGACACTTCAACTGCCTTTGGTAAGGTCTTTTTATATGATGTGTGGCTATAATTAGAATGAAGGAATTGCACAATAGATTTCTAATGATAACTAGTTTCATTACATTTATGGTGAACAAATATATTCTGGTGAAAAAAAAAAAAAGGTGAGTGGGTAGTGGGTAGAACATATTCCAGGCAGCTTACACTATATAGCTGCTAGATCTTTGCACTGTGCTTGTAATTTTCCGTAGTTGATATTGTCCAAAAATACTCCATTTGCAAGTTATGTCATATAACAATAACATCAGAAAGCAATGAAGAATACTACTCATATAGTATATTTATGTTGCTGAAGATCTTACCTGTTTTTGTATTGCAGAAAGATGCAAAGAGCTGAACAAAGGGAACAGTAACACACCTACTTTTGTAATGACACAATTTGGAGGGATTATTGGAGGAATCTTCAAAAATAAAATTAAAGGCTGATGGATCCATGCAGCAAGAAGGTTTTGACAATGAACTAATATATGTCTGAGAATAAAGACAAGAAATAATTTTACATTGGCAAAGCATCTCACCTGAAACTTCTACCAAAGCACAGAACCCTCAAACCATTTGAGCACAAAATGCTACATGCCCTCTATATGCATATGGAAGCTTTACTTTTCTTAGCATACAGTTTGTAAGAATATCTGCAAAGTATTTAACATAATTTGATGAGTTTATTTTTCCCCTCTGATCAACTAGAAGAGATGAATTTCCACGTTAGTGACAACCAAACCTCTAAACTGGAGCACTTTGAGGCACAGATACAATTTAGGCTGTCGTAAGGAAAAAAAAAAGGGAAAATTCAAACGCGTAACAATTTTAGCCCCAGTTATTGTATGGGCTTGTAATTTTTTCACCATTATATTTTCCCTTTTAGAAATGAATTGTATATGCTTAGGTAAAAGAAAAGCTAACAAAGTCTTCTTTTGTTACAACCTTCTTGTTTGCAGAGGGAAGAAACAAAGTTAGCTTGAACTGTGTAAGATTTCAGATAATGGGATGTTGAAAGAACTAGTGCAAATAATCCAGGTACAGGATATAGGCTCCATGAGCTGCTTGTCCCAGGTTTATTTCACCTGTCCCAATATCCTCATTTCCTTTATCACTTACAATATCCTCCTTTCCTTTATCACAATAGTAAGGCATTGTGTTTTTGTCAGCTCTAGTAGTTCTTTGTATAATTATTGATTTATCTTTATTGACTTAATGTCCCTAAAGTTCATGATAACTCACAAAGAACTAAAGAATGGCAAATATTTAAAGCAAACGTGTGCTGAATTTTCAAGATAAAACCCCAGAATTTTTTGGAATATATTTTTGGAAATTAATGTTATGAAAACTAACACTTAAATTCCAGATTGGAAAAGTAATTATGTATGTGTTATATTCTTTCAAATTTCATGGGAGTGGAGTTTCTAGGAAGCTGAGAAGCAGAGGCAGCAGTGGACTAGCTTTGGGAGCAGATATTACCTTCACATTCACACTTATTCTAGGTACTGTCTTGGAGCTTAATACTGGAAGTAGTCTACTCTGGCACAGCTCTTATTTACAGTAAGAATTTGTGACAAGCTGACTGCAAAGGCAAATTGGGTCCCAAGAGTGCACCAGGCTGACTTTGGGTTAGAAATAAGCCCTTGATTAACTTCTTGTGCTGACCTCTTCCTTTGTTTTCTAGATTAAAGCAAGATTTCCTGCACAGCTTTACTCAGCTTCAATATATTCCACTGCTAAATTAACAAATAGGACAATATTAGCATAAAGCACAGGATGACATGCTTGAAAACCAGTAACAGAGAAAAAAATACTGAAAAAGGACCTGAAAAGTTTTCAACTTTGACCACAAGTAAACCCTAGTCTTTGGGAGAAAAATAGACATTATACAGAAAAAGAAACCACCAACAAACAAACAAACAAAATGAAAAGCAAAAAAACCCTCCCCACCCAACAATCAGACAATTCAGAACCTGTTTCAGCAGGAAAAGTTCCTGGATTAGAGAGGGCTTAATAAAGCCAATATGGCAAGCTGCATTAGAACACTGTACATCTTTCTCTAGGTTCCCTTTATTATTATAAAAAGAAGATCCTTGAACAAAAGGCGTATGTTGATGATTCAGGGTTTTCTGGGAACAGCAGGGGGCTGCTATCACTGATTCAAATCAATTTTTGAGGCGGAGAGACAGAACTGTCCACAGTTAATAAGGAACTAAAACTGTAATGCAGTTCTTAGAAGAGGCTGTGTACCATTCGGCTGCCTTTGCAGCATAACTGAGACATTGGTATATCCAAAGCAAGCTTCATTTAGAACATACCAGACAGCTAGCAATGATGGATAGCTGTTTCAGTAGTTTCACAGTGCAAAGGCAGACGAAAGAGCCTCATGTATATTAATCCCCTTAGCAAAAGCAACGCTGGCATCAGAAGATGGCACCTATCATCAGGAGAAAGGACAGCAAATCCATCAGATGGTTGTAGTGAAGTCAAATTAATAGGAGAGAAAACAGAAGAGCTGATAGGTGAAGTATGAAATGGGGAAAAAAATGAGATAGTTCTCTAATGGTATCAAAGTTATCAAGATTTAATATTGATTTACTGTCAGATGATGTACATGTTTCTTGCAGTGCTTTGTACTTAAATGGTTATTTCTCAGTCCAAACCATGTTACAAATAAGCAATATTTTTCCAATGTACCATAGGCGTGTTCCTGCTTCTAGTGCAGTTAAAAAGATTATGTTTAATGGCCTCACAAAAACATGACAGTGTCTCATTTATTTAAGTGCAATAAAGATAGAAACCTAAAATGAAACTAGAAGGACATACATTCAGAACAAGCAAAATAAACTAGTTATTCTGTCTATATGTAAGGCAAAAAAACTCCTTCTTGCAGGACATTGTGGGTGCTATGTGTTTTCAAGGCTTCAAAAAGCAGCTGAACAAGTTTGCTGAAGCAGATCCATGTCAGATCTCTAATAACAGGAACACGACCTGTGATTTAAGAAATCTTTGAAATGCAGATGGACGTAACCCGTCTGTATTGCTGCCCACCTGTTCAGTTCTTAATGTCTTGTGTAAGTTTCTGTTGTTTGCTATCATCAAAGAATGGATACTGTGTTTGATAGGCCTTTAATCTGATGTAATGAAGCTGGTTTTAAGTTTCTCTATAACATAAGTGATACATAACAAAACCTACCAATACCCTAAGACACTATCAATGAAGTTTGTAGCAGACAAAAAAGACATTCCAGTTTGTAATAAGGATAGGGATATATGAAGTAATTCTCTGAAGTACTAGGGATTTTCCATATTTAAGATCATAGCAGTTAGCCAATAAATTAACTTAGTGTTTTAATACTGATTATGCTTGCATCAGCAAAAAACCCCTGCTTGTTAATACTGTAACTAAGAAATATGTTATCATACAGTAAACTGTGAAATGCATTAAAGCACGAGAGAAAATCTAGTGGTAAATATCTGTCAGAGAGAAAAAGAATAAGGGTTTTTCAGGGCAGAGATTATAATTCTACAGAGATCATTTTGATAGTGCTTCCCACGTGATCATGATAGCAGAGCCTGTGCTTTTTCCCCAGTGATGGGACAAAAGAGATTCTCTTTTTCCTCTTTTTTTCTTCTGCTGAAGGAAGAAAGTATTCCTTTGAAAAAGTTCAATGCTGGTTGATTTTCTGGTGATGCTTGGTGCTTGGGTTACCCAAAGGAGGGACCACCTTGGAGGCAGTTACTGAGCCTGCAACAAAAGAAACACTTGCTATGCTAGTTATTGCTATGAAGAGGGGCTCCTACTGTTACAGCAGATCTACCACAGTGTCGACCTTTGAATTTACTCTTTCCTCATACTTTGGTAATTGCTATTGTACATCTGATAAATCTTGTACAAGCTGTGAGACCTTGAAATGAGAAACTAGTAGAGTTGTAAGAATATACTTACCTGGAATTAATTCTCTCTCTAACTCCATCCTATTTTGTGACCAATCATGCATTCTAACCAGACGGCTGCGAGAGCCATATGTCATATCATTTGTATTCATTTTCCTTAATTGATCATAATATTAACTTACAAGTACCTACTGTAGGTGATGTTGAGGGTAGAATGTCCTGTAACATAAAGTATTGCCCTTCATTGTTGTCCGAGAGGACATGTGGTCTAGAATCACCTCCCTTGGTTTGGTGTCCCAGGAAATCTCTGGATATAGTTTTAAAATGACAGTTTTTAACTCTTTAATTTGAATGGAAATTCAAAAGGAAAACGGAACTCCATCCTTCACTTATCTTTGAAAAGTTAATAATCAAGACAACTAATAGTACTTATGTCACACCTTTCAGTTCAAAGCTTTCAGGGCAGTATAGAATTCTAGCTCAAGACTTCACTCTCTTCTAGAGTAATAGTACCATGTAGGATATACAGGGTTTCAGATACTCCCTAGTTTGATTTGTATTTCGGAGAGGCAGTTTCCTTCTCATGCTTATTATGCTATTTCTGAGCATCGCATTCACCCACAGGCTTGCCAACAGCAGTTCTGTGTCTTTGAAAACATAAATTGAAAAGATGTAACTGTATCGGTTCAATCAGTTTTATGGGCTGTATATAATTAAGAAGGGAAAGGATTTTTTGGACTGTTCAAAATGTTCTTGATAGTATGAAGCTCACACTACTATTTTTGAGGCATTTTTTCAGCACTATGAATGCACCAAAGCAGTTAACATAGGTACAGAAAGGATGGTGTTATAACTTAGAATTTTGATAACTAAAAACCATATTCTGGGTGGCCTGTTGTCCTATGGAAGGAATCCTTCTGTGACTGTTTTTTCTGGTGAAGCATCCCCTAGATATCTATTCGCAAGTCTAGGTCTGTGGTGTAAGGACTTAAAGTAAAATGGTATTAAAGAAGTTCTTATAATAACTTGTAACTCTGTGCATTGTCTATATGAATTCATAATCTGACCATAATGATTTCAGGTATTAATTAAGCCAAGCACATTCTTTTGCTCAGCACTTCTTCTGAATTCAACTTCTTTTTTAATTTATTAATGTTATTTAGGAAAATAATTGAAGCTGTATCTTACATGTGAGGTAAATCTGGTTGGTTACTGATAGCAGCTGCTGGGAAGCATGTTATAATACATCAGCAAAATAGCACAACTAGGAGGGTTAGAGTGACATATAAGAGGATATGAAAGATGGGGCTGTTTCTATAGTTTCTTTGTATATATGGGATATGGGCTGGGCTTTTGGTTTGACACATTATAAATACAACACCGGAAATATTCAGATGTGGTGTTTGGTTTGTACTCATTTGTAATGAAAAATGAAAATGCAAATGTAATGAAAAAAAGAAATCAATCTGCATATTCTGCTGTTCTGTGAGGCAGATGAACATGAGTTCTGCATGTACTTTACTATGGACACAAACAAACCAAGACATTAATTCTTTGAGTCTTAGAAGTGCTACAGATGGTATTGTAATTCCTTAGACACATAATACAGTTTTATAGATGGCAGACGTTAAATACCAAGTGTCCATCACTGCTCTGCACAATTAATCTTGTTGATCTGTTCGAATTGAAAGTATTTCTAGACTCCTCCTCACATCACTCAGACAGCCATTTGATTATAAAAGACAGAAAACAATATATTCATTTAGAGATGGATATTGAATAATAAACCTATGAAGCATAACAGAAAGTCTGGTGAGGGGATATTTGTCATATATGGCTTGAGGTCCCTGTCTTGTGAGGTGAAAATTGTTACAGCACGATAGGAGGTGCGGTTATGGAGAAAACATTAGGAGAAGACATAATTTGGGAAAAAAAGTGACTTTGGAAGTATTTTACACTGTGGGAAACATTGTAATGGAGATGATGGCCATATTAGAGCTCTGAGCTTGCCTTGAGGGAATGTGTTTGGTTTTTTTTGGTTTTGTCTTTTTTTGTTTGTTTGTTTTTGTTGGTTTTTTTTTTGTGGTTGGACTCGATGATCTCAAAGGACCCTTCCAATCATGAAGATTCTGTGATTCTGTGACACCTAGCAAAAATATGTGATTAAGGAATGACCTGCTAACATACCGTTTGGTCCTTGGGAAGGAAAAGGCCTTTTTTACATTTGATAAAATGTACAGATATGGATATACATAATAAATTATTTGCTTAGCAAACAGGGAGGAGTAATAATCTACTCTGCAGGTGAATTTATTATTCTGTGTCATGTCTTCAACTGTTATTCACGTTAGAAATATTCTCACCCCGTAGTTTATAATTAGTAGAATTAAAATGTAATAAAAACCCCAGCCAAAATCCCCACAACTACAGGATTTGCATATCTAATTGAAGCATGCATATTTAGTGGGACAATGATTTGATCAGTGGCAAGAGGAAATTAATATTATACTCAGGATATGTAATGTTACCATGACTCTAAGACTAAGAGTCTTTTCAGCAAAGTTGTGGCTGTAGGAATGCTGGTAGTTTACCTTCTGAATACTTTGGTTCTAGAGCACAAAGTATGCTAGAAAGAATGACTTCACAAATTGCTTTCTCTAATATCTAATTTAGACGACCTGGCTTGCCATGAAGGTAAATGTCAAAGATCCTAGACATTTTCATACTGTTTACTAATTACAGTATACTGAACAAAGTTTGATACACCTACATTTCTGAGGCTGAGCATGTTGTTATGGTTTGAGAAAATCCATAATAATTTATTTTCATCTAGACAATTATTCTATCACCTGATGACCCCTCCCCACCCAGAAAGGGGAATCGGGGAACACAAAGAAACATGGGGATTGAAATACAAATAGATTTAATAGAATAAGACTAAATAATTAACATTAATAATAAAGGACCCATATTAGTCCTGATACTGATATAAGGTATACAAGACTTACACTCAGCCAATCATACTAGTAGGAAGCTGTGCACTCCCAGCAGTGAAAACACTGAGACCTTGAATCCAGCATAGCCTAGCTGACTATAAAGTGAATATATTTTCATGAATTCAGACACTAGAGTCTTATAAAAGTGCAGTTTTCCCCAGCATTAGAAGGAAAGTTAGTCCTGTGTTGCTCAACCCAGGATAAATGTGCATGGGACTGTTGCAACCCAGTACAGTACATCAACCCAGGAGATGTTGGTGTGCTCCTTCAGCCTTTCTGCCTTTGACAACAGAGTGTAAGGGAGTGATGGGTTGCCCTAAGCATGCTCCTGGTGTAAAAGGTCAGGGGGTTGGAACTCTTGGGCTTGCCAAGAGACACTAGGGCACTTTATCTAGATGAAGCCCTTGTCACCCAGTAAGACTATTCACATGGCTATAAAGAAGAAACTTCATTTTCTCTGTTCGGCTCTTCTAATGAAAAATGTTTCTCCACAGCAATTCTCATTCAGCCTATGTTGTGTGCATTTAGCAATAATAATGACTGGTAAGACTGAGTTTTCAAGCTCTGCGGCAATGATTATCATTAAAAATATAAACAAGTATTCATCTGTAAATCACTGTAAAACAGAGACAGGGAGAGAGAAACAGAGAGAGAGAGAGGCTGAGTTTCAAACGGGGATTTGAATTTGCCTGAAAAGGCTAGACATATGGAATGAGATGCATGAAGTTTAATCTGATCATCTTGTTTTTTTCTAGATTTTTGTGTTTTGTTTTTTTTTCTCCCCCATGAGCTGTGTTTAAATATTGAAGTTGAATATTAGCTGGAATTCCATCTTCAGTGGGGTTTTACTTTGATGGAACACCAGTATAAACAGTAAATGAAAAATGATTGACACACCAGAAAAAACTCTGCTTATTGCTCTCTAATGTTGTTGTTCTGGGGATATTTTGCAGCAACAGCTATTTCTTACAGTCCTGTCTTATTGGGGTTTTTGGGGGTTTTTTTGTTTCGTTTTTTTTAATGCTGGATGTCTAAGCTTTAGTAAAATTCTCCTTGCGTGTCTACAACACGAAACTTCCTTAAAGTATTATTGAAGTAATTATCAGGGCTTCATGACAGAGATGGGGAAGGCAAGGTTAAAGAGTCCATGTGCGTGTGCATTCTTGATAGATTTTTGATTGTTGTTTAGACTGACCAGTCTCAAAAGCCAGCACACTCAGTTTAGTGATTGGAAAATTACAAATAGTCATACTTGTCACCAAAACATTTATGTTTAGATACATATATTTCTATGTAAGTATGTATTTCAAAAATATATGCGTATTTTTATGTTGTATATATATATTCAAGCACCTGAGAGTACATATACATGTATACATTTGTATATAACCATGTGCAGTAAAAAAGAACTGAAAATATGTCATGATTTACTTTTCACTTAGTTTCTACACAGGTTTAAAATACTGTTAAAATTGGTTTTGATTCTCTCTTCTTAATGCCTTTCCTGACTGGTGCTGCGACAGAACAGAGAAAGTCAGAGGAGTGTAACAGATAAATTTTACTGAACTGTTGAAATCTCAGAAAATGTGTTCAATAAGTTTTGGGTGATGTTTTTTGTATTATGACTGGTTATCACCACTCAACAAAAGTTCCAGCAGTTCTCAATTTTACATCACCTCTGACCAGTGCTCATTCATAACCACTTTATAATTATCTTCCTTGTTCTCTCTTCATAGCTTAACCAGTTCATAAAAGGCAAATAGTGTACAATGCAGAGCTAAGATCAGGTTAACTTTTAAGGTGCTACTGCTCACTGGAAGTTACAACCCAAGTCAGGTACGTGAAGAGCATGGAAAAAAAGCATCATATTTATTGGAAAAGGGAAAAGAAACAAACCAGCTGTATAGATTAGTTGTGAATAACTGTTCAAATAAATCTTTAAGGTTTCTGTACCATGTGAAACATTTTCAAAATAAGATAGAGATCTGTCCAAACAGCTTTGTGGACAGTTTGGTGGGTTTTCAAGGTTTTTCTGATAGAACATTATGTTCCCAAAACCCAGAAAAATGCTAGAGAGTGTGGTTGGTGGAAACAAAAAAAAAGGATGACAACGGTCACCATGACTTCCTCTATGTTCTGTCTGTGTCTCCTGTAGCGGCTGACGGTGGCTCTAAGAACTGGAATGGAGGCAGACCTACCCTATGACTTGAGGCTTTAGAATGGAATATTTGTTGAGTTGCTTATCACCATTATGTTGTAGAAAGTTGTGAACATGCTCAGGGAGAAAAATTTTAAATCATTATGTTTTATGATAACAAAACCCACCTAGTAGAGACCCAGTGAGATGATTACATAACAGCCTTAAAACAAATAAAAGGGAATACTTTTTTACACAAAAGTCACAACTATAAGGTGACCAAAATGTAAACAGGGGCAAAAATGAACTTTACAATATGAGTCAATCAATATGGATTTAATTTGAGTCCAAATGCAAATGCGATCACAGGAAATCCCTTTTACTTTGGATTGCTGGAACTGGTAGCAGCAGGTATATCAGGAAAAAAAAAATATTTTGATGTTATGTTATTCTGTGTTCATGTATAAATTTATGATCAGTGAGAATAGCCAAGCTGTGTCAACAAAGTTCATTATACTTTCTTGCAACACAGTGTATTTTTGGGATGACGTTTATCCAGTTTAATGTTAGGTTATATGATGAAAGGCTTGTATCCATATGCAACAAAGGGTGACCATGGGTTATCAGGGCCACATGCCTGTCGTGCCAGCAATTAAAGAGCCAAAAACTGGCTTGTGGCTGAATTGTGTGGCTGCTTGTCAGTGTAACTACTAGTGAATATCAGGCAGAACTAGTCAGTAAGTGGGTTGGAAGACAAGTGTCAGAGTGACAATTAACCAGGGAAGGATGATGATCAGACCAGATGATCTACAGGTTTGCTGCTGGAGGGACCAGGAGATCTAAGCCTGAGAGACCTGTTTGCACCTGTGTGTCCCTGTGTGAAGCACATGAAGGTGAGAGGATCCAAGGGTCAGTTACTCAGTAGAGTGAGTGTCTAAGGCCAGTTAGCAGGGGTATCTGCATTAGATATATGCATATATTTCCCACTAATGGATCTTTATAATGAGCAGTCAGAGAGGGGACCAGGATGGTGTTTTTGATGCTGTTCACACTAGTGCTGACAGTTTCTGTGTTGATCATGTTGGCCATGTTCATCTGTGCTGTTGATGTGTATTTGTATATGAGTACCTATTGGGAATGCCTGCTCAGTCCTACTGCTGGCTGGACCTTGGGGCATCGAGTTGTGGCAGCCTTGCCTCTATGAAGCTACCAGATTCAGCTGCTCCTAAAATTTAATATTTTATGGAAGCCTTGGGGAAAATAAAAATGTGTAACTATGCTGTGCTTTATGTATTGTATCAAATCTGAGGGAAAATGACAGAGATCCTGTCATGTTCATAGCAGTGCAATCAAAAATGAGCAAAACCTTTGACACCATTGCACTTTATCCTGTGTTAGATGTCTTCTATCCGAACATCATTTTCAGGTTTATAGATATCAGTAAAAGCAAACTGATCATGTGTGTGTCTGTTTAATACATGGGCTCAGTGAGATGGAAGGACAAAGTGCGACAGGTCAGGTGTGTAACTTTCAAATGACAGCAAGCTGGGTGCAGGCTATTATGCTTGGCTACCTGGACTAGACCAGATGAAATCTGAGAAAGTCATGCAGATGTGACCATCTGCTCCTCCATCCGCCCCTCAAGGGCAAATGTGCAGGTGTGGCTGATAATTGAGTCTGTAGAGAGAAAAACATCTCAGTTCCACAACACTCTGGTACCAACTGATATGCAGGAGTCCTGGTGTTCCTAACAAAGGATAAAGACACTCTGGGATGCCAGCTGAAGAAGCAAAAGCCAGCATAAAAATGCATGTACAGCTCACACAAACAGCAAGGGATTTCATAGAATTATAGTCCGAGCCACCTCCATTTTGCCATGTAAAAACTACATGTACTAGTAAGCATTCAGAGAACTCATATCACATGTAGCTGGACTACATGTATACAAGCTCCCCAGATGAGACATGGTGTCCATATAAAGATGGAGATGAATAGAGAATACTCAGGGACTCAGTAAGTTGTTATGGCTGTAGGAAAGTGGAAGATTTTCAAGTTTACTAATATTTACTAATTAGGCACAAAATAATTAATTGACTTAGGCAGAATTGCATGGTAGTCCATGTATTTAACCAGAGGATCCAAAAGAACCACGACAAAGGATTTAAAAAAAAAAAAGGATTTAAAATCAACTTAGTTTTAAAGAGGACTTCAAAAATTCCTACCTCAAGGTTATGATGAATGAGCAGTAGAAGTGTCATCCAGCATCAAGGGACAAATGTACAACATACAGACGACAGGCTGCTTTTTCCACTCAATCTTCTGCTCCAACCAAATGTTAGTGTTTGCTGTAGGAATGATTCTCACTTCTGAAAATTTTAATGAACTAATTCCCCTATGAGACAGGGAGGGAGGGCATTTATTTTAATTAAATATCCTATACACTAAAACTACAAGATCACAAGCAAGCAGATGCTCTGTTCACTCCAATTAATGATGCTTTGGGATTTCTGATATGCAGGAAGGCCCTTGAATAGATCATACTTAATTATATAGTTATATTGCTCATAGTGAACAAGAATGAAGAGAGTCATCCAGAAACATGAGGTGTTACTCAGAGTATCGTGTGTCCTTCTAGAGTTTATTAACAAGAGAGGTAGAGAGCAACAGGGTTCCTGGAAGTTCATTGCCTATAGACATCAGTATGACACAGTTTTGAAGCTTGGCAAATTAATGTTGTATGATATTTTGAGATCTTCAAATCAGTAAGGAGCTGGATAATATTCAAAATTCAAAGGAATGTAAAGGTTTCTCTCTGATGCTCCTTCCCTCTCATACTTCTCCCCTGCTTCAGGGTGGGCTCCTTTCCGCAGGCCACAGCTCCTTCAGGGGATACCTACCTGCTCTGCCTCCCTACTCTGCCTCATGGGCTGCAGTGAGGATATCTGCTCCTCCATGGAGCGCCTTGTCCTCCTCCTCCTCCCGACCTTGGTGTTTCCTTTGTCATTTCCCACTCTTTCTGTTTGTGTCTTTTTCTTTTTTGTTCCTCTTTTTGTTCTTTTTTGTTTTGTTATGAGAATGATAGGATGCTAGGATAGGATGTACCCTGGCTCAAAGCATTATAGCTGCAGAAAAGCTGTGAAGCTTTCCAGTTCATGCATAACTTGTATAAAATTTTCCTTTGAAATTTCAGTTGTGTGTCAGAAATTAATAAAGAACATTTAGTGATATTGTGAAGAGTGTATATTATTTGTACAATGAAAGCAGATATTCACTACTCTTTGCATTTGTATCCAAATGTTTTGGATTGCAAGACATTTTGATAGGAATATCTTTATATAACTTTTATTTGCAGTGCAGAAACCACCAAGAAGCAAAATGATGAGTTCAAGTCAAGAATATAAAGATATATTCTTGAAGAAAACCAGTTTCTTAGCATGAGAAATCCTACAACATATTTGCAAAACATTTACTTTATTTCATGATGCTGGTCCCAGTGATCTTAAAGAATTAAATATAGTTTTGAAAATAGTTTTGAAGTGCTTGAAACTTTTACAGGAGGGGATGTTTGTAAACAATCTTGTACTGAACTCAGGCTGATAAAAATCCGCTGTGGAAACATGCAGAGAAATTGGGGCTTTCCCATGTGATGGTGATAAACATCTAGCAAAAGCCAGATTTGGGGTTTATTATTTTATTTTAAAAACGTAATGATAAATTGTTTGGACTTTAGTTACCAATGTCATTGCTTCAGGGAGAACAGAATTTCCCAGTGTCAGTACCAGCCAGGTAATGTAAGAAAATAACTGATAACAAAGTGGGCTGAAGTCCACTTCGAATGCCACCAAGAAAGAAGAGGGAAACAGAAGAGGAGGGAAGGGTTTATTCTCTGTTTTGTTTTTTTTTCTTCTGTTGTAAACCGCATTTAGTAAGGCATAGTATTAGCATTATTGTCTAGGAGAATGAGCTGTGCTACTCCTGGCATTGCACAGGACACCTCCTTCGAAAACATAAGAAAAAATGCTTATCGCTCTCTGTTTTCTTCCACTGTTTTCAAAAAGGGAGGTCCAGAGCTCACGCTGAATTCACTACATGCATGTGTGTGAGTGTTACAGGGAGTGAGCAATATGAAGCTGGACTTGAGAATCGGAGAGAGATAGCATTTTGGCTGACAGCATAGACACACCTGGAACACACATGGAGAACAATGCCTAGACAGCTTTTGGACCTACAGCCTTTCATAGCTCTCCAAACAACTCCATAGCAGCCCATGCTACAATATTCAAGTGATAATGAAAACATGACTTAACTGTCTTACTTAAGAATGGGATTTCTTTTTGTGGGTATTTTTTTTTTTTCTATCTTTACAAATAGCATATAGGACTCATGCTAGATATAGAATAAGGAAGACAGTTAATACTGAAAATCTCTTGTAACATTCTTGAAGTCCAGGCTTGTCACTTCTTTCTAGCTTTCTTTTTTATTTTTAATTTTTAAACAGAACATACATCAATTTAAGAGTCTACTGTTAGAAAATAATGCAATAGATTTGATCAAAATTTTACTGATTTGAAATAATCTGGATTCATAACCATGGTTTATGGAGAAATGAGTAAATATCAAAGATGTTGCACTAAAATAAAATTAACAACCCAGGTTCTAAAAATTTTCTCAGTTTTTTTTTTTTATTTGATTGTGTTCACTTTTTGTAACACTACTCTGCTTTTTTGCATATTAGGTGTTTTTAAATAATTGTGGAGTAATTAGTCTGCCTTTCTTCTCACATCCTTGCTGTTCCAGAAATTATAGTAATAATTCATCTCTAAGATAGCTGGATCTTTTGATTCTCAGTACTGCTACAAGGCTTGCAGATACTTTGAGAGGATATCTCTCCACTTAATCTTCTCAGTGAGAATGTGATTTAAGGCAGAAGAAGTTAATTCTTCAATCACTTATAACTGAAAGATCATTCGATTAACACTGCATTATACCTGTTAACTCTCAGTATAAAACTGACATCATTACCTGACATGCAAATTGAACGATAGATATTATAAGCATATCCTCTCTTCAATTAGAAGCACACACATGGCTAGATTATAAGTTTTCACTGCTCTTGCAGATCTCCACATTTTAATGACTAGAACAACGGAATGAGCAGAGTCTCTAATGCCACTACTTGTTGAAAATGTCTGCTGTGTTCATCTCTTTTAAAAGGTTAAAGGCAAGAAAGACACTTATTCATATTTTTCAGCTGTCTATGCAAAGACATACCTCATTGCTTAGGAATGGTATTCTCAAGGTTATTAATGTTAGTTAGGTATCTCAGTATCATTAGAAACTTATTCCCAATACAGAAACACATTTTGCAGCCCTTTCTGAGAATGAAAACAGAGGGAGGGTTTACTTTAAGTTTACATAGCATCAGCTGAATTATATTTTATGATCCCATCTGTTAGCCTTGTTCATCCTTATTGAAGGAAAGTACCATGGCAGTTATCTAATAATACCTACTTTATCAGTATTTATACTTGATACAATTTTATAACAATGCCGTATCCTCTTTCATTTACCTATTAATATGTAATTTTAAGATTTATACAATACAGTTTTATTAAAGATAAACCAAACCACACAATGACTGATAGGTCAAACTTACAATAATTTCAGTATGAATTGTCTATATACAAGGATTACAGCCTGCTCTTAGAAAGACCAAAGAGTAATTTCACTCACAAATAACCTTCTGAAGTTCAAATAAAATAATTTTATGAATGCTGATACTCAACTGTATTCTTATATGGTTGAATACTAGATTAGGACAACAGCTAGGACCAAATCTTTCTCTTTTCATGGTGTTTAATTTAGCATCTAAGAAAGTATTTGGAATTTTAGCTTTTTTCTCATTGGTTTAGTCAAAGAGGAGCTCCCTGGGGAAAAAGAATTCATTAAATAGCAAGTCTTAATGATCTGATTTTTTTTTCCTTAAATACACGCTTCAGGTTATTTTCTACCAGTTCATTACCAGTTTTTTCCCATTTTACTACCAGTTTTGTACAGCAATTTGTCAAAACTTCAATTAGGAAAACAGAAGTTCAAAAGAGTGAATATGTCTATATTAAGCTTGCATTTGTGTCTGTCTTGAAGAACATATCTTCTATTGGGACAGCTCTACTTTTGAATCCTCAAAGATGAGAGAGAAATCATTGTGATATCTGGAGTTTGTGCTGCTGTGCTGTCTTAAACCAAAGACATTTTAATCGAGTTCCCACTACTGTGGATAGAACATTTTGTGAATTTTCTTTTCCAGAGTATCCAATGTATTTCTTCTTGATAATTGTCCTTTATTTTTCACTTGTAGTTTACTTCTCACACCAGTGGGGCAGTGAAAGGCAAAACCAAATTATTTGTTAAGTGTTGCTCCCATCTGTTTTACTGTTGTTCATAAAGCAGTCAGATATTGTCTCCATCATAAAATCCTTAGTTATTACAACAGCGTATTTTGAGTTTGTGTTACATAACCCATTGACATCTGCCAATTTGATTCTTCTGCCATTTCTATTTTTTGAAAACTGCAAAAAAAAGAAATTAGTGAAAAAATAGAGTACAGTCACTATTTTCCAACTGTTTGTTATTCAAAACCAAAGACAATAACAGGAAAAAACACTGGAATCATGCTTCCAGGTATCCTACCTTTTGATTAATTACCTATTGTATTTGCCACTTTATAACATTTGAATCCACTTTTGTATTGGGCTGCACTGAATATTCAGTCAATCTATTTAGAAGAATGTGCATTTTCTGAATTAACATGTATGTTCATTTTGTATGTTTTTTCTTTTTGGCTTTTTACACTGAGTTGGCAGGGGAAGGGAGTATCTTCTTTGTTTTTACTTGCTCATCATCGTTCTTTGGTTCTCATTCACTTTAGATGATCCTTTATTCTCCCATTGTCATCATTGTCATCAATCCTTAGGTGCAGAGTTTAGATTTCTGGAACTCTGGTGCTCCTTCTCTTAGCTGAGAAACTTTTCTCAGTTCTCTCTTAAACTAGGTATTCTAGAGTGACAAGATAAAAAGGTGAAAGACTCTTGCAGGAAGAAGTTCCATCCTTATGAGAGGAGCAGGGCTTTTCAAATACACTTGACATTGAGAGATTGGGAAGAAATTGGGAAGAGAAATCTGCTGGTTCCTGAGGAAACCTGATTTTCTTGATGGTTCTCCCAGCACACTTATTTATCTTTTTCCATTATTTTAATGTAATTTTAAAATTCAAGGCTTGATTGATACTATAAGTAGAAATATAAAACAATTTTCTGTTTTACTAAAATTCCAGTCTGGCTGGCACAAGAAAAGGATTGGAAGTTTTTCAAGGAGCTTATCATCAGGAGGATGCAGTTAATTTTTGAATGCCTTTTAACCAAAATAAATGGCAGCTTCAAAGCCCTTTACATAATTTTATCTTTGAATCTAAGCCCAGATTTTGTCTCTTCCCGTTAACATACCACTGTAAGCTCTAACAAGTACTGATTTTTTCCATTTCAAAATTTTGGATGAAATGGTTACTGAAGTCAAGATTTAAGAAAAGTTTTCAGCTCTGTGTTGCG
This sequence comes from Calidris pugnax, assembly GCF_001431845.1. Classification (NCBI taxonomy): domain Eukaryota; kingdom Metazoa; phylum Chordata; class Aves; order Charadriiformes; family Scolopacidae; genus Calidris; species Calidris pugnax. Next base: position 847,105 of record NW_015090810.1, read on the forward strand.
GTCCTCAGGTTTTTTTAATCTGGTTTACAGCCTTTAGTAAGATGTATAAATTCTAAATCAGTGAACATTCTCAGTGAACATCATGCACGTACATTATTGAATCCCATGGGCACAGTAACTTCTCACTTTATTCAGTCATTCAGTTGCTAGAGCATTCAGGATATAGGAAATGGCAATTTAACTCACTTTGCATACTGAAAAGATTCACAACTCACCTTTCCAAAACTCCCAGTCCTGGGTTAAAAATACTTGAGCAACTCTAGGAAAGGCACTATAATATACACATATGCAGTGCTTCTTTCTCCCAGGCCCCTCTGTGTTATTCCCGTTGGATACCTTTAGAATTGGTGATTCTGCTACAACAGAAGTAAGGAAAAGTTATGCTCAAAAAGTTCTGCTCAGTGCTGCAGTTGCACATACATTTGAATCAGAGCTGAGATACCTTAATATCAGAAGACTGGGTTAAAAATAATGAGATTTTAATGAGACTACTAGGTTTCATTTAATTGCCTTTGATTTTCCACCTTCAGGTTTCTTCATTTAGAAGTTTTGCCTTTGCAGGCAGGAAGCTGGAAATTTACCTCTCAAAAAATAAGTTCTCACATTTTCAGGTGGTCAAAAAGATCTTTGAAGCTGCCTTTTTAAGAGGTAAAAAAAATATAAAAATCTTAAGCTAAATCAAAGATCATGAGACAAGTCATAAAAATCTCAAACCTGACAGCATTTTCAAGAGCAAGAAATGTCTATGGGAGATGTCTATAGTGTCACTTATTTTACAGTCATTCCTTTAGGATTTGGAGCTATTACATTCATTTTATATGATTTGGTGAATGTCATGCAGTGAATACCTTTGAATGAGATCTTTTTGATAGCCTCTTTTAAACATTATTACATTATATACAATTATTGCCATATTTCTTTTTAATTATAATTTTAAGCTCTTCCTAAGACTTCAGTAACAAAAAAGCTAATTTTTTTTGTTTGAAATATTTCTATAAATCTAATTTTTTTAGTAGAAGAGTAATCTGAAAGTGTAACTAAACCTCTTAAATAAGATCCTTTAAATACACTCATTTTTTAATGTTTTTTTTCTTTTTAATCAGGTGCAATTTTTCTAGCTGACATAATATATGGTGATTTTCCTCAAGAGAGAAATTTTTACTTCTCTATCGAGAAGTACATTTCTTAATTTGCTTGTTCTTTCTAAGATTATTTTATAGCCACGTAGTCTGTTTTGTTTACATAAAGAGAAATTTACCTCACCTAGTTTTGCTGTCCAAAATTTAAGCTTTAGTCTTTATTAATGAAATGCAATCTTCTTGTTAAGATCTGTCTGAAAAAGAATGAAAAGTATGTCTCCATCTCTTGTTGTATTTCAGAGAATATAGATAGTTATCTTAGATCAGAGGTCTAACTTTTAAATAAGTGTAATTTGGTGAGATGAATCCATTCTCAAGTATAATTGCAGCTTTTGTGCACTTATTTAAATATGAACCCATTTAAAGTTCTTTCAATGCCTGTAACCATTATCCACAAAATAAGTAATTTCAGTCAGTTCTCTGAAACCATTTTATACCTTTTAAAGAAAATTATATAGGAATGATACAGTTTTTAGGCTGAACATTTTAAATATACAGTGCTATGAACACTATCTGTCAAGTGGTAAAGTCCAGATCCAAAATCACTGGTGGTCATAGAAATTTGGTTTAGGATACATACTTTTCGCAATTTTATCTATGGATCATGTATTGATGGTAAATGACAAGGACAGAAGGAGACAGTTTAGGCCCATCTTTGTTTGATAAAAATGAAATTAATCAATGTTGAGCTGATTTGCCTCTGATCTATAGTCAGAAAAGGAACAAGAGCTGTATGGTTTTACTGTTGCCCAGTCATCGTCATGATAAGCTCTGGGGGTGAGAGGAGTTTTATTTGTGCTTTTGCACAACTTGGATGGGTTCTCTCCTGAGATTTCTGCTAAACTGACCGGTTATTATTAGCCAACTGAAATATGAATGCTTTACATATCAGGGTAGCTTGAGCTTAGTTCTCCACAATAATTGCAGAATAAGAATGCTACCCTTTAAAGCTATTAAGACTATATTGTAATGGTTATAAACCTGATTAGTTACACATTTCTGGGAGAGACTACTGGGAGTTATCCATTCCAGTTAGTGCTGCAAATAAAAGCAATAAACGTTAAGCAAGGTCTGTGAATTTCTTTCAGTACAATAAGAATTATTTTGATGGAACATTGCTGAAATCTAAGCTTAGGTTTGATCATTAGTGAACAGGTTAACCTAAAGGGGAAGATGATGCACTTGATGATGAATGTGATTAATGAATGCTAAATCAACTGAAACTTTTTGTATGGCGCTTGCTTACATATGTAGTGCAACATACTTGAAAATGAAAAGAATATAAAACTCAGATACTAAATCTTTCATATGCACTTTTTTTCTTTTTTTTTCTTTTTTTTTTTTTTTTTTTTTTTTTTTTTTTTTTTTTTTTTTTTTTTTTTTTTTTTTTTTTTTTTTTTTTTTTAAACTGGAACCTTTCTGTTCAGGCTTGTTTACCTGGATGACTTACTATAAAGAGGTAAATCTACCATCCTACCTTATTATACTTATTTCTTTTAAAGGAACCTTAGCTAATGCAAACATGGTTCTCTGCTTAAGATCATGCATTCACTCTTCTTGTCATATTGCTAAGACATATCCCCCTCTGAGACTCTTGTATCTTGCTAACTTTTAGATCAGTGGTGCTGTAAGGCGGCTGTAACTCAGGCTTCCACCTCTTTTCCAGAATGCTTATTCCTGTTGACTCAATAACCAAATTTCATATTCTTGATCTCCTGTGCTTTTTTTTTTTTTTTCTTTCTCATTTGTGCTTTGGCACTTTTCATAATATTTTCTGACAAGCTAGTGAGAGAATAACTTCTCTCAGGCAGAACAGACTTGGGATACTTTTTTTGTAGCCTGATTTTTTTTCTCTGCTTTGTATGAGGAACATATGCCTTTCAGGATTGGTAGTCAGCTGTTATCTCCTCAACAACAAAATCCTGATTTTGCATTCCTCAAAATTAATGCATGTATTAATTTTTCAAGATACCAAAGTGAGAGTGAGACTTTCGCTGGGCTGGAAAACAAATTAAAGACATTCCCTATGGGCTCATGTCTTGGGTTTCATTGGCATTGACACCAATGATATCGTAGTTGGCAGTTGGAGATATTTATTTTAGATCATATATAAGTTTTAATTCCCTTGTGAATTGTCTGAAAGATGAACATTTTCATCCATCATCTTTTACAAAACTTTTAGAACTTTATTGTCACTGATGCTTCTATCCAGCTGCCAGGTTTGGTTGAAATGCACCAACAGATTTACACACTATTAAAAAAATGACTCAAGATTTTTTGCATATTTTAGAATGTCAAAGGAGTGGTCCAGTGTGCAGGTGCAGATTACTATAACCACAAGACACTTGCCTTATGAATGGGCTAATTAGTTGAGCTGTAGAAAAAAAATAGCACATTACCGTGATCATAATGCAAAATCTGATGTTCAAAACAGCGTGAAACTGGCATTTCTAACAGCAAAATCATCCAGGAATAACTAAAAAAAACTATTTTCCCCTCCTCTCTGATTTTCAAAAGCAGTCTTTTATACAAAGTACCATAGCTGACTCTCCAAGTACAGCCTGTATTTAAGTTTCAGTGGAATTCCAGAGGCTTTTTCCTTGTTTTGTGATTAAAAGTTGTTGTTGAAGCATTTTCAAAATATTGTAATTAATTTAATTTGTCTATATGAATAGACTAGGTAGTGCAGCCAATTAAGACCCAGTACTTTGGCCTTAGGGCTTCAGTCTGAAACATCGTTTAGACAGGAACTAATGCAATTATCCTTATCTGAATGCTCTGAAGGAGATAGGAAGCAAATGCCAATTTGGTCTCCTTACATGGGCAAAGAGACATTTTTCCACACATAATCAAAGGGAAACATTTTCAATAATATATGCAGCCTAATTAAAAGTTCAATTAAAACTACTATGAAGATCTTTACCAATGAACTTTATGAACAACTTTTTTTGCAGATAAAGTTTAGTACTCTCACAGAAATGTTATAAATTTATAACATTTATATATAAATCTATTTTATCTTTTAAGTCTTTAAGTCTTGCAGCTGCTCAGTCTTGCTGCTTTTCTTTCAAGAGGTGATTGCAAAAGGAATGCTATCTCCATTTTTTATCCTATCACTTCTTTTAGCATGGCTGTTTCTAGGCTACCACCTGAAAATTTTCTTCGGTGTTTTTTATGGTCTGCAGCCTATGATAATATTCTTCACTGGCACTAGGTTACAGCTGCGTTTCTTCTTCCTTCAATATTGTCTAATGGACTGTCCAAATCCAACATGTTTTTGCAACATTCTTGGACTGACCCTTACATATTATCTTAGGTGTACGCAATGTTAATCTGAAGTACTCTTCTGGATTTTCAGGATTATTTTAGGTAGTCACTTGTTTTAAATTATATATAGGGGAATTAACTCTATACACAATAACTCTAGCATTAGAAAAGGAAAGCAAAGTTTCCTTGTTCTGTCCCTTTCCTGTTCCTGTACTGTCCCTAGTTGTCAGATTCCAAAATATAATACTCAGGTTCACGTCAGAAGTATTCCTTTAAAAATATTGAAATAGGATGGATTCTCTGAAGGTATGTTTACTTAAAGGTGCAAATCCCATGAGAAACATATGAATATTCATCCTCCTCCACTCAGTATCAGTCTTAGTTCCTGTACTTTGCTTGTAAGAGCTCTACTGACCAAAGACTGGTTGAGAAAAAATTTGCTTCATCAGAAGAACCTCTTAGCTCAGAAGCAAAGTGAAAAATAGTATATCCAGACATTTTGCTGTTCTGTCAGTCTGAGACTTTGGGAATATTATATACATGTTATTGAGATTTTTATGTCAACCAATTTGGTCAATGGACTATACAGCTAACCTTTTTTCTTGAATATGAAGGGCAGATTGCTTTGGGTGATAGTAGGAGGAATGGTAATTATTGCTGATTTTCTATTAAATGAGAATAGATTAAGGGGGCTTTAGTGTGTTTTGGGTTACCTCTGGATGCCCAATTGGGAACACACGCCAAGATAGCTTCTCTCATTGTTTTTGCAGTGGCTTCTACTTTCACCACCTGGAGAAGTCAGTTTGCTTTGAGAAGAAAGAAGCTGCAAAATTTGATTTTAACAGTTCCACTTGCAGAAAGCTCAGTTTAAGGCATCCTACTATTCAGACTGTAGCTAAAAGAGTCATCTCCTGCACTTTCCTGGACTGTCTTAATTCTGTTCACTTCCTTTGAGGATGGCGGGGAAAGTGAGATTGGACTCAAATCTCTTCACAGCTTTACTTTCTGCAGTTTTTCCTATTCAGTTTCTTTCCCCTTGCATTCCCTGCCCCATGCTTTTTCAGATGGAAACAGGGTTGTTGATGTTTGATGTTTATTACCTTAACCTTCCAGCCAGAGGCCTGGCAGTAAAAAGGAAATAGCAGCATCATGTCAAGAAGATAAACCACCCAAGTTATTGTCTCAGGTAGAACAACAGAAGCTCATGCAGATCTTTCTATGGAGGACATGGTGTTCAGCCACAGACAAAGAATCAGATTTAGGTCCATTAGTTGTATTTCTTAAAAAGAATATCTATTCAGATAAAACCTCTAAAGATCAGAGGTTTGTTCTGATAACAGAGAAGGGTGGTTGTGTGTGGGAAATGCTTTCTTTTGTAGATCTCAAGAGAAGAAAGTTGTTTAATGTAGCTTCAGATGGAGAATTCAAGCCAGATGTAGTTCCCTATGTTTACATGAACCTCTGAGCAAAAGTAGGAGAAAGGGACATTTAGTATTTTCTGATCTTCTGCTTCAGAATGTAGCAGGAATAATTTCTGTCAGAATTCTCATACTGTTTGTTATGCATTTTAATTATTAAACATGGTAGGCTCATTAAACTTGACATGTGTTGTCTATGCATTTATAGAACACTAGGTCCTATAAAAATAACATAAAATTTGCCATTAAAAAAGGAAATGCTTTAAGTCCTAAATATAAGGCAGATATGAAGACCTTTATTATCTTTCTCTTGTATTCTTATTAACAGAGCTGCTAACACTTTATTGTGGAGACTTTAAGTATGAAAGACCTCATATATTTTCAGTGCTATCTTAGAACAAGATTATTTAAATAGATTTGGGCATGGGGACAGTACTGCTTTATTCTTTCCAATTATGCAGATCAAGATTTAAAAATTCATCCTCCTGAAAGTATTTAACATTATCTTTTCCTGCTAACTCTTGCAGCTTTTATTTTCTCATATAATTTTAATACTCTCAGTAAAGAGTTAAATCACATTCTGTTAGCCAAAGGGAATTTCACAAGGTGACAGTGACAGTTTGTAGGAATTACTAGAAAGTTTGCTCAATTTTAATGCCCTAATGAAAATTTTTGTGAAAGAGAACTTCCTTTTCTTGTCCTGCTTCTTCGACAGGAATTTATGTTATTTGTGCTAAGTGTTTCACTATGAAGTTTCTTTAACTTCCCACCACAAGAAAGAGACACGGGTCCATCTGAATGTCTTCTTGGCTGAGTATCCAGCCATAAGGATTCACAATGAGATAGGATAGTTACTTGCTAGTGGAAAACTGTGGATAACGGTAGGTTTGGTGTTGTAAGGCTTGTTGATGGATTGAATCTACTTTTGCCTGGTAGAAATAGATATGTAGACAGTCATACCTAGCATAAAGTGAGCTTCTCTGAGGCAGAATTGCACCATTTGCCTTTCTAAGAAAAGAGCAGTGTAATGTCTAAGATACATTCAAGCTGTTTTTCTAAAAAAGCCACGCCATTACAGATATGATGGAAACGTTATGCATTCATTCTCCTACAGATACACAGATACCATTCAAACCCATCCCTGAAGAAGCAGATTTAGATTGGAGATTAGGAGAAAGTTCTTTGCTGTGAGGGTGGTGGAGCATTGGAACAGGTTGCCCAGGGAGGTGGTTGAGGCCCCATCCCTGGAGATATTCAAGGTGAGGCTTGATGAGGCCCTGGGCACCCTGGTCTGGTTGGGGGTGTCCCTGCTGACTGTGGGGGGTCGGACTAGATGACCTTTGGAGGTCCCTTCCAGCCTGGACAATTCTATGATTCTATGATTCTAAGTGGGGTGACTAACACGTTCATAGATGTTTACACACAAATTACAACTGTCAGATTAGAAAACCCCACAAACCTGGAGTAAAAATGTCAACGGAATTTTGGACTTGTGTTTCAGACATTTAGGTGTCTATGTCTATACTTCACCTGTTAGTCATCACACAGGTGTGCTATCTTTAGCACAGAAAGAGGACTGTTGTTTATTAGGAAGCTGGAAGAGCTGGGTGTGTGGCTTCACTGGGGCAGAGCGAGAAGAGAAAGGAAATGTCATTGTTGCCCAGCTCCTGAGATTCTGCCAAACTGAAACAAATCCTTCTGCTTCTGTACAGGATTGTAAATCTGAATCAGTTTTCAGCTGCTTCCTGCTACAGGGCCTAGACTAAGAAAACCATTGCTGTTTCCGCACTTTTCTCAGGTATGCTGAACATCAGTCACTCAAGAGTATGTGGAAAGTAGGGCTGCAGTGCCAGCTGAAAATCGTAGTGTATTATTTGACTTCAGTCATAAGGACACACCAGCAAATCAGAACAACAAAACAAGCTACCAGGATGTTATAAAATGGATACAGAAATTTTGCAGACTCATTGCTGGTCACACAAGACCTACAACAAGATCAGATGATTATATGCGTAGAGCCAGATTTTTAGTTTGCCAGCCACTAGCAGTCTGACTATAACCGGAATTATGGGTGCTCAACATCCTTGTAAATTAGTTCCAGCTGTTTCTAGTTTGATATGCAAATATGAAGGCAATGAATACTGTGAGAATTTGGGCCTAAAATTTAGTGAGTCCTTCTTCCAGGAATCTTGTAGACCTGTAAATTCTTCTTTGTATCAGTTCTGAATGTGCCCTCAAGAAAATTTCTAATCCTGCTAATGCCATTGTGAAAAGTGATTATATCGCACCAAACACAAACTAAATAAGCAGATGAGATTTTGTATAATGTATAAAAACCAGCTTTGTTATTGAGTTAATGCATTGTATTCCATCAAAGATCACATGCTACTCTATGAATCATTTACATGTGTTTTGCTTGAACAAAGGGTGGGAAGTGCTATATGTACTATACAAGTGCAGTGACCTCAGAATAGAACTTTCATGTTCAGTCAGACTTTTAAAATGTATTATTTAAGTGTGAGTCATTTTCATTGTCATGCATTCTTTACAAGCCGACCTAGGAAAATAAGGGCCCTATTTATCGTAAATGTCAGGCACACTTGGCTAAGTGTACATCAAGCTACAATTTAATCTCAAAGCTAAAACTAAGAACTGAAATCAGGGGAGATTTTAAGTTCAAGACTTTATGAAGGTCATGCACAAGGTTTGAATAAGCAGATTCAGACATACACAGAGGGCACTTTTCATCAACTGAATGAGACAATTATGAGGGTGTCTTCAGCCATTGAATATAAATCTGAGAAAAGAGGGCTGTATGCGTAGATAGAATTTTCCACATCAGGACCATGAACTGAATGCTACTCTTCATAGGATACTCCGTTGCCTGTACTTGCCTCCCTCTTAGTCTTGCCCGAGACTGACACTTTCTTTGGCAATTCTGCTTCTCTTCTATTCAATAATAAATAACATCACTTTCTTTAAAATTTTACAAATGTAAAATTTTATTTCACCATCTTCAACATTGTTCTGCTTTCTTAAGCAGGGAATGGTGCTACTTAGTCTTTATAATCTTAATTTTTGTTCATATTGGAATATTCATGATGGCTGTCTACTATGCAAAATGGCAGATGGGATTCTCCTAATTCCTATGGGATCTTTTGTTCCACCAAAAAGGAATGCCTGTCCTAGATTGAGACCAGTGTACTTTTTCACAGCTCTTCTGAATAATATTGGGTAGTACCTAAACTGTTAAATTCTGCTGTCATATTGTTATGGGTTGGTTTCTTTAAAGTCAACAAGCAATGTACATCAGTATGCATATGAAGCATGCAAAGACTTTATCAGGACTGTAGTGGCAATGAAACCAAAACTAACTGGTTTTTGCGTATAACTATACAAGTTAACAATTTTTCTGTAATCCATTACCCACTGTGTGTACTCCTCATGTGTGTCACAGAATTTTAATATGGAGATTTAAATAAATTGCATTCTAAACTTTGTGTGGTGGTTGGAGGTGTTTTTTAGGTTTGGGTTTTGTTGTTTTTTTTTACTTTGTAATGCAGTCTTTTTCAGCAGATGGTTTGTTCCAGTTCCTTTCATGTTCATACACTGTTATGTTTGTAAAAGACCCAGCTGCCAACTGATAATATTTCACTGCTGAATCTATCATGTGTGATATAATTGCTCATTATGTGCTTTGGAATAAAGTTAAAGAACTATCAACATGGTTATTTCTAACTCCAAACAAATTAAAAAGAAATACTCATTTTTAATATCTATAGCTCTCAGCTGACATTTAATTACTTTAAAAAGACTGCTTTTTGTGATAGATTCTTCTATTTTATCAGGCCTTGACTTTGAAAAGCATTATATTCAAGAAGGACATCGAGAAATATCTTCTGGTTTAAGCATATTATTAAGTCCGGAGCACCCATTTTCCTGTATCTGGATCTTAGGTGAAGGATCACAGTCTGAATTTCTGCATGAGTAGGGTTTTTTTGGGTTTTTTTTTTTTTTAGGAATCATACTTTCTAGTCAAAGATGTCTAATTGTAATACACAGTGTAATGCTGATCCACAAAGCATTACTGATTGCCATCAGAAAGACAATAGATCACTGAATGCTAACTCTCTTTTTCTAAAGCTGCTGAATCATTTTAAAGGGCAAACAGAATATAGTAAATATTTTCCTCACAAAATTATATTATTATTTTCAGTGAAATGTATATCACTCTATGGACGTTATTGCTAATGTTTTCTGGAATTGTATGGGTGGAAGATCTTGTCCACAAGCCTAATACAATTGTCATGATCTGTTACCAGTAATACCTCAGGGTTTTTTTAGAGTGCAGTAAAAGAAGTGCTGTGTTTCCTAAATAACTCTGTAATAATTGCATCTATATGGGAATTTTAATCATAAACGCACAAAGAAAAAGTTTCTCCTTTAATTTCTGAAATTATAATAAGCATGTTACATTATTTTTCTTCTGCTGATGTCATGTGAGACAGACTGTCCATATCTCCTATTTGGTGAACACAACACTGCTGCCCCACAAACACTGAACTCATATCTCGAGAATGTGTAGGGGCATTATTCAACTTCCATCAAAGAATTTTTGAGTCTTCTCCATTGAACACACTTCAAAAAGGCTTTCTGCCTGGGATTAAAATGTGATACTGAATTAAAGACTTGTGTGTATTAGACATGACTTGTTTTATCTGCTTCTGAAATTAAAAAGATCTGTCAGCCAATCAGCCCTGTAATTTCAAAGATATTTCAAATATACTTTCAAAGATAAGAGAACATGCATTTCTGAATCTGTCTCCTTTGTGATTTTCATTTCTCCTGATAAGAAAAATTCTTAACCTTTAGGATTTCTCTTTATGCAAAGTTCTTTAGGGTCAAAAGACCTCACACTTCTGTTACTACTATGAAGGCTAACACTGATATAAAACGCTGATACCAAAGGAGTCAATTAAGATTAGATGATCTAGTAAAAGATTTCTCTCCCTTAGGGAAGCACATCTAGTGATTTTGAAAGAATGACTGGTATCCTTCCTCATCCTGGATCTTAACAGAAGATGAAAGCTAATATGAGACCAGTGTATCAACTGGTCTCCTCCAAGTTAGCTACTCAAAAATTGTAACTCTGTACCAAATGCTCAAAGTATTGATTAAAAACTCATGTCTTGCATTGCCAGTTCTCCATTACACTGTAAATTTGCTCAGAAAAAGCAATCTGGCATAGTTAATAATGGACATTCCCGGTTCACTTACTCTTGCTTTATCTGCGAATTTCCATGCAACTTTTCAAAGTTTGTGCCTTCTTTTTAGTGGGTCAAAGCACTATATTCCCTAAAGACAATATTAAATACTAATATTACATTACTTTTAAAGTTACTTTTCATTAGTACTCCTACAATATGGACCTTCATGTCCGTTATAACATTATAGGCTCTTCCAAAGCATGGACAAGAGGAAGACACATTTCATTATGCTCAAAGAGAGCTCTTTTATTTTGATTTTCTACTGTTTGTATTTTTCTATAAGAAAAAATTCAGCCAGTTGATATTGCATTTCTCAAATCTATTTGTTAAGTTCACCTTTTTTGACCTTCAGATTGTCAGACATATAGGACTAGATGGATTTAGACCATTTTAGACCATGACATGTATTTAATACATTATAAAATTCTATATATTTACTTTTAGAATTAGTTACAGAATACATTACAGCATTCTAAAAGTTATATTGAAAAGTTAGTTCTAAATTGTAAAAAGTTAATTTAAATTATTTGGAAAATTTTAGAGAGCGTAATGGAAAAGACAGACTTGAATGGAAAATGGCTGTCTGCAGAAAATGTAACTTGCAACATTTAGAAAGCAGTGAAGGGATCAACTCAAGGATACAAACAAAAATAAAGCAGGAAGTAAATCAAAATTAAAAAAGAAGAAAAATGGTAAAAAAAGGTAGTTGGTGTCAAAGAGGACCTAGGATTTTGTATGTTCTTTTAGATCTAACCTGAACCTGGGATGTAACCAGGATACAGCTCTTCCTCCTGGGATCTGGTAAATGTTTTCTGATCCAGCATTATAGGTATAACAGTTATGATCTTGACAGATGTATCTAAGCATGTGTCTCTAGCATTGTACATTATAAAGATGAAAATTTTGGAACCATTCTCTCTCCAAGTATGTGACCATTGGAAAGTGAACCAGAAGAGCTTCTTCAGTGAAAACTGAAGCATTTGCATGTACAATTTTACTGTGAGAAGATACTTTTCCTGTAGTATAGACAAGGTATATTCAATCATGACTAGGGTCTGCTCTAAAATCTCTGTTTCAGTATGCAAATTATTAAGTGCCATCACACTGAAGGAAGAAGTTATGAGTTAAATGAAGTTGGCTTTAAATTATTATTTCATAGACACCAAAGCTCTGTGGTAAAAGTTTTTACATTTTCAAAAAATGCTTAAGTAGAAGTTTATAGTGCTACAGCTAATTTTTTTTTTTTTTTTTTTAAACCTAGAAAGTCTGTTTTTCTTTAAGTGTTATCTAAAAGGCACTTTCAGGACAAATGATTTAATGGGATCTTTTCTTCTTTCATTCTTATTTGAAACAGTAACAGTGAGCTAAATAGTTTGACAATAAATTCACATATTTGAGATGAGGAAATTATTAACCTCCCCTCTGAGACAGAATTGGAATTTACTTAACGAAGACTTATCAGCTTTTCAGACTAACACAGAGATTCAACTTTCAGACATTTGTACAAAACTTATCAACTCATCACATAACATGATGTCTCTTAGGAAGATAATCACTCAGAAATTTCTAAGAAATTTATGTTCAATGAAAGAAGAGGTAGTTGACAATATTTATTCTTATCAGGGATTCTTCTCATTATCATTTTGCACTTTGTATTAGAAATATTACAGAAGCACAAGGATGCTGGTGACTAAATTGAGAGAAAATATTTTGTCTTAATCCATAGTATCTAATAATTTTTTTGTAACTCAAGTAAGAAATTAACATTTTTTTTCCTGTTCTACTTTAAAAATGTATTTTCTTTCTCTTTTCCCATTTTTCCTCACTTCTCTCAATCTTAATACTGTCTAAATCTTGTCAGTAGCACTTGCTGAGTTTATTAAGCCAAATAGAGTTTCACTTTGATGAATTTACTTTATGGGATCGCACCTATATACAATATAGTCTATGTATTCTATATAATCTTCTTATAGAAAATATCTTAGTGCTACAAATTAAAGAAAAATAATTCAATAGTTCTTTATCAAGGTAAAAGAGAAAACCAGAAGTTTTTCACATATCATAATATAAATGTAGAGATAACTTTCTTAGTACGTTAGCTCCTCTGAACAGCCTACCAGGTCATTGTCAACGTAAATCTCAGCCTTATGTATTAATTATATTTTGGAAAGCCATGTATTCAAGCAACATTTTACGTCACTGTAAGGTTTTGCAGGAGGAAAACACAGATACACAGAGAAGAATCAATCTAACTTCACTTTTTGTGAAACTTGCTTCCAAAAATTGTCAGTAACTCTCGCAGGCATTCAGAGGGGAACACTGTCAAACAGAGCAGCATTTCAGCTTCTCAAGCAATATTTTTTATAACTCTCATACAAGCATTCTGAGCCTCTAATATCATGTCTTCAAGCAATCTTCATGCTGCCTGCTAATACGCTGCCTTTTTGGTTGTCTCTTTAGTTTCTTTTTAATACGAATCTTCATTTTAATGGAATTTCCCTTTCAGAAATTAGACACATTTTATATTTTATATGGAAGAAAATATTATATTGGATAGTCATAGTGATAACTCACTGAACAGAAATATCCAGATCCAAAAGTATGTCTTTGTTGATTCGGCACTCCCGGTTTTTTTCCTCTGATGTAGTTATCTAGGTCAATATAGACAGCTGGTTTCCCATAAATTTTTTTCTAAGGTAGATGAATATCTGCAACTCATGTCAGAGATCAGTGACATTTCTGGAAGGTTAAATCCCGAGGTCTTTCAAAGCACCAGAAGGATGTTTCAAGTTAAAGAAATTTCTTATGTCTAAACCTTGATCTACTCAGATTCTTTAATTAGATTTGGGGACATTCTCATTAGAGACCATTCTAAGAAAAGGTCAGGAGAGGGAGACCTGCCCCATGCATTTTTAGCAGACTATTAACCTGTATAGAATATTATGGACAGTTTCCTCTTCTATGATATTCTTACTGAGTAAAAACTGTAAATATATCAGATATATCAGGAAGGACTTCAACTGCTTAAATTAAGCTCCTTGCAAAAAAAATCAAGGATTTTAGGGAGAGGGATCATTACAATGTAGCCAAAGGGATAACTGCAATTATGGCCAAAGTCTTGCATACTGTGCAATACAAAAGGTTCACATTCTCTAGCAAGATTAATTTTTTCTGCATTTCTCTGGCATAGTTAGTTGAAAAATTTCAGAAGTGTGATTTAAACTAAAAAGTTTTTTATTAAAAACTTTTTATTAATAACATATGATTGAGAAATTGCCAAATTCTTACCAATAAGGCAAAAGCATTAATGGCTAAGAATGGGACAGCTATTCATTTTAAAATAACTAAAGCCTGAGCATTCATTTTTACTTGTCCTGTCCAGCCTTCAGGTGAAACACCCTCTAATGTGAACTTCTTAAAAGTATATTTACACGTTCTGTTCTAAGGTGGAAACAACACCGTTCATCTTGTTTGAAGTTTTTAAGATTGTGGTTACAATCATTGCCAAACAAGCAATAGCAAATACAGCAAGATTCTTAGCACATGAAGTAGCAATACATAGCCCTGCTTATTTCTGCCAAAAGATACAGTTGACTCCTTTTGTGGTCATTTGTACCTACAAAACCAACCCGAACAACAAACCAGCAACAACCTTATGGATCAAAGGATTTTATTGTGATAGTGTTTTAAAGATACTGAGAGGAATAAAGTCATAGCACAGGTATGCTTGGACTCAGTGATCTCAGAGGTCCTTTCCAACCATTAAGATTCTGTGATTCATTAGCTAAAAAAACAAGGAGGGTCTGAAATTTTCTCATAGCATGGTTCCTCTGACACTGTGCTCTCTCCTGCATATTCATTATTGACCAGCAACATCTTCAGGCTGGACTAGATGGTGGTTTTTAAATGACCTGGCACGGCTGTTCCTAAGTTCTTCTGCCAATGAACTGTGAGAAAAAAGAGACAAGAAAGAACAAACTTCAGAAGCTCCTGTTAATCCATTTAAGACTTCTACTTCATTTGCCACAAAGAATGAATGGGTAAAGCATTATAGCTTCAAAGCATTGTAGCAGGAACCTGACAGGGGCTACATGACAGTTATGTCAATTAGCCAGTTTACATTACTCACCAGTCTTTCAGTTTTTGCTGCCTTTCTTTGATCTAAGACCACAGTAAAGATTGACTTGGGTTGATTTCTGAGCAGACACAATGTAAAATTCAAGCCACCTGCTGATATGCTGCAGTCATTTCAGTACTCATGAGCTGAAATCTCAGTTCTCAGCTGACTCGGTCAATAACTCATGAAGGAAATTCACCATGATGCACCAGGTATAGACTGCAGATGTGATTATACACCCACAGGTGAAAATCTAAAAGTTTTATCAGTTAAGGACACCTGCTAATTCTAAACAGAGTGCTATTCATATCATACTTTTCTGAAATCTGAAATGTTAAGATTTAAATTTCCCTTTTTCTGAATACTGAGGATTTATCATTTTAATAATATTTATTAAAATTCTAATTCAGTAAAGTAAGATTTTAAGTTTGCTTTAAGGGTCTACTAGCCTTACCTAGTCTCATAGGGGATTTTGGAAATCCTTTAAGCTTTTAGAAAGGAAAAAGAAATCATACACTTCTGTATTTATATGGTCTTAATTATCACCTGCCTTTTCTAATACATTTAGTGTATAACTCTTCTCAAAATCTAGAAAAATACATCTTTTTTACTAATAGGGTAATATATGTGACTTGCCTTAAGTCACACAAGAAAGCTGTCACTGAACAGTTAACTGCATTTGACCAGACAACCTCAGGCAAGCACATGAAACATTTCCTTCTGCCTCTGAAGGAGAAAAAATAGATGGGCATTTTCACAACATATTTTAATCTAAAAATGTCTAATGTGATTATTGTGACTCATATGAGACATTCTCTTAATAAATGGCTAAGGATCATGACGCTGAAGAATTGTTAATTCATCTGAGAAAGTCAAAACGAAAGTTCTGTCAATTTGTCTTCACCTTCAGTATAAAGTTAAACCAGTGTAAAAAACCATGTGATACGTGGAGGTGAATGCAGAACGCAGACTGCAAAACAAAGATGTTAATTTAGAAGCAAGATTCTATACTCAGATTTCTTCCTTTGAAAAGTTTTAGACCTACACTCTGAAAGTAACAAACAAGTAGAGAGGTAAAGGATTACCCACTAATCATAGAATAGTTTGTACTTAGTACATTGACAAGCTCTGACTTTATGTACAACAGTAAGAAAATCAGAGTTAATTCTCGGGAGCTGTATGACAGATTTGTAGTATCACATGCTCAAAACATATAAAATATTCCTTCTTGGGTTTAAAACTTAAAAATACATGTTTACACATGGGTGGTGAGAAAACTTCTCACCTAGTTGTTGATGGCAAACTGGGATTACTGGGGTATTATTTACAAGTAAGATTTGTTTTCCTGCTAAACTATCTATAGAAAAATTTAAATTCTTCCTACCTTTCTCTCCTTAAATAAAAAAGAAAGAAATGAAGCAACAAAAAAGCATTAACCTCTAATTATTTAAAGATACTACTAAAATTATGTTTTACAGGAGATAGAGTTCTGTGATCCATGTTACCAATATGAAAACTCTTCACGTCAACTCACATATTCTGTAATACTGAAAAAGACTGACAGCTCTGCCTTCAGACCTGCAAAACATTCAAAATATTAATAAAACCCCTGAACAGACAATTAACTCACCACTGTGAAAATAAGGTGGAAATAAAAAGAAGACCGGTTGGTACAACTCCCTTAGCCCAACCTTCTCTTTAGCAGATTCTCACTACAGATAGATATGGAAAATTACTTCAGAACTATACAAGGGTCACAAACCAAAAGAAGAAAATATAAGTCACAACATGAAATGGAAGCAATGAAATGAATGACAGTACAATTAACATGACAGAGAGAAGATGGAGACTTGTCAGAAATTGCTGCATGGCTGCTCAGATTTGATTGGAGTGTGGAATTGATTTCTTCACAGTATCTATTAGAAAAAGATTTCAATCAAAAAGTGAGGGAATGAAACACAAGTGTGTATGCACTCATCCGTGTGTGTGTATGTGAGAATCCTTGTATGGAGCCTGTACAAGCAAAGCTCTTAGATAATGCAGACGAAGCAAAAGGCTTCCACTGTTGAGACCATGAAAAGCAATAAATGCAGGAATGCAGTAATAAGGACTTTGGACTGGCTTTTGGCTGTTGTAAAATGATTTTTAATGGGATTATTAAGAAGTTAAATAACTGTTCCAAAGTCAACAGTATAAAAGGGTCTTTGGACATTGGGAAATTGAGCTGAAGAGAGACATATCAGTAACAATTCACTCTGTGATTGCTGTGAAGAAAATAGATCCTAATAGATCTCAATAGATCCCACAAGGAAGTTGCTTTTGCCTGTGCTATGAATCTGACTGTGAAGATGCTAGCCACTCTGTTGAAAAACTATATTGCAAGAGAAATTAAGTTGCTGCATTTTCCATTTTGAAAAGTGCTAGTTCAAGTTCTTAGAAAGTGTTTTCTGGAAGCGTTCAGGGAAACACACAGCAAAGCCCTTAACATCTCTACTGAAGTTCCATCAGGTTGAACATGAACATGAACAAGAAAGCAGAAAAGAACCCATCAGTATGAACTGGACTTGTACAGCTTTCAACTTCTATCAGTTCAAACAGAATATGTAAGGGCAAAGTTCACTGGAGTAAAACTTACTTTCCAACTTATTATCCAACTTAGAGGGGAATGGATGACTATTTCACCTTGTGGCTGGCTGTAATACCGACTGTAGTCAACAAGAATCAATTTCTTTTGACTACCTAGTCTGTGCCAGGTTGGCTGTAAAACAGAATGCAACATACTCTCTGAGGGTGTTGGTCATTGAAAGACAATGACTACTCATTAGATTATAAAATACTGACCCCACTTGTTTTTTGCTGAATCTGCTGCTTAAAACTCTGAATTGAAGCAGAGGGAAAAAAAAGAGAGAAGTGAATGAATGATCAAATATTTATTTCTACTTTTAAACTTGGGGCAAAGAGGGTCACTGCTTTCCCATAAAAAACTGAAGGCATATATACCTTTCAGATTTCAAAAATTTTCTTACTTTAGGGATAGGAAGAATAAGGACTGGAAACAGATGCCAGCTGATGTCATATTGATGTCTTCAGAGTTCCATTTTGTCCTAAAGACAGGGTTTGTATGATAACAATACTTACTTAAAAGATCCCAGATATAACTATGCTTAAAAGATCCTAGATATAACTAATTTGATGTGATTAAGCTGTTTATTTTTATTTAATAAAAAAAAGAAACCCATAAAGAAACAAGATCTTCCCTGCATTAGGATGCAAGGATAATCGTCAGTTATGAGTAACCTTTCTTTAAATTTGACTCAGTACTGCCTTAACACCAGCTTGGGTTTTCCCATGCTTGCTTTCAATTCACTGTGGTTTTGCTTTTTGTGGTTTTTTTTTTATGTAACGGAAAATGCATGCTATGCTGGGCTGTGAATTGTACTCAGAATGTACACTTCAACTTCATTTAAATAGCACCAGGTTTCAACAAATGAAATAAATAGCTGTTTCTCCTTTTCTTTCCATGAAGACAGTAAGGAACTACTGAATTTCTTGCTTACACTTTCTTATTCAGGTGACATACTCCCAGTCTGTTCCTGTACTTGTTTATTTTAAATCTTGCAGAATACACACTTTTGTACCAAAAGGACTTTATGAGTTGCAGAGCTTACTTACGCTTTCTAACAGTTTTGTCAGAACCCAAGAATCCACCATAAACAATTAAATGTACATAAGAATGGCTAAATGATTATGATAATTGCGTTGTCTTAATATGTCCCTGAAGAGTTCTCTAATTTGTTGACAAAAACCTATAAATCCTACATAATTATAACCATTAGATACAACAATTGAGATTAAAGTATGTTCTTAACAACCATTTAAAATATAGCTTATTTAAAATATTTTAATTTATTTAATGGAAGGATGTAATTGCCTGCATAATTTGCTCTTAAAATCCTTTGAGGTGAAGGACTGACACACATGCTGAATATCCTAAAGAAGCCTGTAATTCAATTGAATTCATAAGTGAATTAATGGATTCACCACTAAATGCTCAGAAAAAGTAATGTGTGAGCCAAGACTAAATGTCTTTATGGGAAATAATTTTTTAATAGAAATTGAATAACTGTGTCAGAACAGTTTTGAAATTTTACCATGAAGGGGGGGTTTGCTTTGTTTTTGGTTTTGTCATCTTTGTAATATATGGGACAGTGACAAAAACAGCATGACAAGTAGGGGTATAGCCAGCATTATTACACATTAGAGCTTTCATGATAAAAATAACAACAGAAAATTTCTGATAGTGCAGATATTACCCAAAATGACTTCACAAAACCTTAAATCCAAGTAAGACTGGATTGCAAAATACTCCTCCTTCAAAGGTTGAAACAATTAGATATCTGTTTCCCTAAGATTAAGGAAGACGTAAAGTTGCAGGTGTAAAGTCAAGTACATTGCATTTTCTGATTTTGAAAAAGTAAATCAAAAACCTTTTCCAGATCTATACGTCAGTCATCAGTCACAGAGCTGACATCTAAAACTATTCAAACTACCATTTCTTCTATACTCAGGGGTGTATCCCAGCAGTTTCTTCTGTCTTTGTCTCTCAAGACAACCCTGATGGCAAAATTGGGTTTCCTTTAGCTTTGTTGAGACAAGGTAGGAGGTAAAGGCGTGCTTGTGAGATGCAAGTCAGATGCAATGGCACACATTTGCTCCAGCCATTTGTTTGGTTCACATTTTTTTCAGGTGCAATTTTAAGTTGCCTTTTCTATATGGAATGTAAAAATACTAGATTTAAAACTTTTTTTTTTTTTTTTTTTGCTATGGATTATGAAGAATGAGGTATACAATATAATGATAGTCCCTCATCAAAGCCACAAGATGTATTATTTTGTGCTGTGCTTGCAATGTAAAAAAGTGCATGATAAAACTGATACATCACTAGAGACATGCAAATAGCATGTCACAGTAGTGGATAACTGACAATTGTCTGATATGTTACCGTAATTATCCTTCAAGTTTGATGTTTATGTAGCGACTAACAATTATAGGATTCCCTTGGGCATCTCAGATCATGTTAGAGCACAGACAGATTTAGTTACCTGGCTTTGGAGAATATTGTGGTTCATGTGCTTCCTGGTATTACAAAAAGATGTACATCTCACATGTTGAATGTTTGCATTTCCTGAGTAGACTTCACTGTGCTTTGTAGGTGGTTTCTGCCCCCTAGGTATAGTGCTTTGAAGGCTAAATTTTACTCCACATTAGGTCTTAGTGATGATCCAAGACAAAGAAGCAGCCTTACATAGCTTATAAACTGATATGCATAATAGATTTGCTCCAGCAATGCATAAGGCAGTAGATGCTGTTCCTGCACCACAGTTGCACACCAAGTAGCAGTGAAATAATGTGTGAATCACAATCTTCTGACACTTCAGTGGAAAAGAAAAAAAAATATACAAGTCACTTTTGTCATTTGAAAAAAATATGGTTACAAAATATTACCTCCAGATGTAAATCTTTGCTGTTTCAGCAGACTCAGAGATAACTACTTCAAAATGAACATGTGCAGGAGGAACATTGTCATGTCCCATTTTCATCATCAACAAAAAAAGCCTTATGGATTCTTGCAGATCTTCTCAGATCTGTGGTCTAAGATATATCAATCGCTCAAATCGCTCTGGCTTTTATGGATCATCTGCTCTCCAAAATGGGATCAAGATTGACCTGAATATTGGCAGAATGTCACAAACATCCTCCCAAGTGAATGTTGTTCTGCTGAAGAGTTTTTACAGGTCAATCATGCAAAAGTTCATACGGCATGTGTGAAAGTGTGGTGTGGTGCAAAGACTATCTGGGATTACAGTACAGTGGTGTTCAGCTTTTGAGATGGAAGCCTCCAGCTGACATCCAGTTGATAAATGGTTGACCTCCAGGTCATCTGTGCTCAAAAGATCTGGATTTTTTTATCAATTGTATGTGTCTTTCTGAGCTAAGACTTGGATTTTTTCAGCTGAAATGTTGCATTCAAATCAAGACAGTTGTTAGGATCAGAAGTAGGGAACATCATCTTTCCAACTATCTCCCATTTTTCCTTTAGAGGTCATTAAAATTGTCAATTTTGATTAGACATCCCTTCTCTTATGGAGTTGTTCATCTGCTTTGATGCATGCACCAGAGAGACTAGGTTTTGCGTTTTGCCAACTGTCATGCTGCACAGCAGGACTGACAGGCAGGACTGGACACAATCCTTTTTTTCTTATTTGCCAGACCTTGAGAGCCATTCCCACTATAGCTTCTGTCTCTCTAGAGGAAAGACGAGGAAAGAAAAGGAAAGTCTAAAAAGCCACATTCAGCATCAGCTCTTAGTTTAAAGGATGCAGAGAATATCTCTAACTTGTGAAATATTGGTGTTCCCCAAATGACTGCAAACTACTTCATTACTGCAGCACTAGCACCTTTTAGGGCCCTTACAGGGTTTCAGGGTAACAGCTTTGGGACACTAGTCTGTGCCTTTTGAAGAATTCTCCATCACAGAGTTGGCATATTGATAAAATACTCTCTCAAGTCTTTTCCATACGCATTCTTACAATTTTATTTTTTTTTAAGGAAACAGTTTGCTTCCAATCTGTAAAGGTTTTATGTAACTAGTATATCATGAGTTCAGGAGGTCTTTGGGCAATGATGTGTGCAAGAAAGAGTGGATTCAGGTAAATAAAGTGCATAATCCACCTCTTGGTCTAGTGTTTTGACCATCTATCCTGAAGAAGTCCTGTGATCTCACAGGCGGTAATATGGTAGTGGATAGTAATCTAGTTTAAGGGTTAGACAAGGAAAAAAAACCTCTATCACTGAAGAATATAAGCAATCAAAAATTTTTTAATCAAACTTACATGTGTTTAATTTTTGATTAAAAAAAAAAAAGCAACTGAAAAATCCGTTGCATTTTATTTAAATGGAAACTTCTGGGAAGGAACTGGCTAAAAGAAAAATCACCTAAAGCATTATATTAAATCTAAAAGTCTGGTTTCAAACTTTTCATAATACAACATCTTTTGGGTGAGGCTAACATAAGAAAAAATCCTGATAAAATAAATAAAAAAATGATATTTGAGTATCAGAATTTTCCCAAGGAGAATTTCATTCCAAAGTTTACCCTTAAGCTGAGCTTGATGTTCATTGGAGCTTGATATTGGAAATTTCCAGAGAAAACCCAGACCCAGCATTGTGTATATATGTACGGCAATTTACAGCAAATTGTTTTTTAAAAATGACAAACAAAGTGAATGCCAGAAATTTTAAAACAATTGCCCTTTGAGACTTAGTGTTAACAGAAGCTCAAGGTAATATCTAAAGTTAGTAGAATTATGCCAACAAAGCAATGCTTTGATTTTAATATTTTTTTCCTATAAGAAAATGAAGTGCTTCATATCTCCTTATCTATCAAGGTACCTTTATTGCACTAGGCTTTAGATAATTAGAACTAATTAGAGGTTCTGAAGTTCCTCTGCATATTATTTGGATGTTTCAGAGTAGTTCATTATTTCATATAAGTGAATACTGTGTCTACCCTGCACTTTCACTTTCCAACACAAACAAATGGGAAGCAGTAGAAAATCAACGCTTTAGAGGGATAAGTGGTAAATGAAGCAAACAGACCAATGTTTCTTTTTTATTTTTTTCTAAAAGAAGCGCCAATCTGTGAGCTAATGCATTACAGAGCCTGAAAGCAACCTCACATTTTATTATCACTTGTCTTAGAACTAACAGCATCTTCCTTTACCCACTGGGCTCAAATCATAGGTTTAGTCTTAGGCAGAAACAGATGTCATCTCTTTCACAGACTGTAACTGTAATCAAGGTTTTATCAGAGACATTTTAGATTCTTTATATTGTAAATGAGCTTCTTAAGCCATTAGACTGATTATGCAAAGCATAATCCAGGGCCAGCCTTTCAAAGTTCATTTTATAAAAGATTTCTGAAAAATGATTGCCAATTCCACACATTTGGGTGCATCTCTGATGGGAAATGTAAATGGAGTTGATAATGATTGCAGAATGTCGGGAAACCATATGAGGCTTTTTATTAACTCTGGTAAGTTATACTACTTGCAGATGGGCCAGTGTGCTAGCTTCATCTTTTTTTAACCTTGGAAAAAATAAGAATCTCTTTGAGGCAAGACACATGGATGGATTTTTCCTTACAATAAGAAAAAAAAAAAACAAAAAACAAAAAACAAAAACCAACAACTTCCCCCAGGTATTAATTTGTGGTCTTTTCTGACTTTCTCACTATGAAGATAACTTTCAGAGCAGTGATGATGACAATAATACTTAATATAAGGAATCGAGGCACAATTAACAAAGTTCTGTGCTTTTAAATATGTATTAAAACAAATTATTAAGTGTGAAATATGTTTGCTGTAATGGGAAAATTCCTTCTGAAGTACTTTGAAGACATACTGTGCCACTCTTCTCCTTTTTCCCATCATCCATGAAATACAGTACACTATGCACAGGGCGTCGGTGTTTGGAAACAACAAAAATCCTTTGTGCCACACCAGAGCATAACATTCTATTTATTTTGCATGAAGAAGATGTTCTGAACCTGGAAGTTGATTCCTGTGGTAAGAATATTCTACTAAAATTGCACTAAAATTCTACTAAACATATGCAATTGTTACACTGTTGTATTTTTGTGTAGTATTGTTTCAGACATTTTTTGTGTAAAAGAATCTAAGGTTTGGGACAGTGGAAGAAGCAAAATAAGTACTCCGAGTGAACTTTGTTTTTGGTTTCTAAGCAGCTAACATAATAGTAATATAAAAAATAACCAGGTAAGTGCACTGTTTAAATAAATAGCATGAATGTAAAGGAAATCATAGTTATGAAACAAATTTTTATTGAAAACACTGATCAATGGCCATGGACTTTATGGTATCATGTCTTAAAAAGATTGTTGAGAGCATAAATGAAGTATTGATAACATTAACTGTATTGCTGTTATGCATCCTCCTTGTGAGAACAAGTGTGAAAATAATGTATAGCACTGGCCTACAAAACCTGGAAATTAATGGAAAAAAATGTTTCTGAAAGTGAATGTCAAGAAGAGTACAAAATAATGATCTAAAATATTAGAAGAATGAAAAATGTTAATTGAGGTGTTATTTTCCAAACAGGAATAACTTCCATTCTGTAATTTATAGAGACATTTTAAAAAAAGCGACACACACACACACACAAAAAACAACAGCAATTTTTTTCCTTTCAAATCTATTTATCTTAGTAAAGATATGAGAAAATTATTTTTAAAAGGCCAACTATTAGATAGTCATGACAAATAGGAGTTCTATGTATCGATTTCATGTATTTCTACTCTCACACTCAAAAACACACATATACAATTACACATACACATACACATGTCTATATACACACATGTATGTATACATGTTATGTATATATGCATTAACCAGTTTTAAGGAAATGTCCTTGGTAGGGAAATTAATACTGCACACCAAAGAACCAAAGAAGTATATTTTCTGTGGTATATTTATAGATATTTTTGTTTATCATATGTACAATACATTGACCTGCAATGATTAGTCACATGCCAAGGTAATGTCTCAGCTAGGGTAATGAAAGTAAAAATCAAATTTATTACATTGATTAAACTCTGCTAACATAAAAGGCTTTTTTTTTTTTTTTTTTTAAAGGACTTCTCTTTTAGAGGTAAATTAAAGCTAGGGGAGAAAATTATACCATGGAACTGTATAGAAACTTACAGTTTGGAACTGTTAAGGTTTTCATTAATTGTCTTTCACTCTATCCCATGCAGAAAATAATAAATAGTACAGGAAATTCAGGTTATTCCTTAAATTTTGCTTTGTTCATTCTTGTGAAAAGAAATGTAGCAGGTCATCCATTTAGAATAAAAGAAATACAACTGAAGAAATTTTGGGAGATCTCACATCTTTCCAAAACACTAGGCCAGATCATGCTTGTTTGTCTGCTCACATGTACAAACAGACCTCACCCCAGGATAAACAGCAGTATTGTCCTTTGGTTTTTATCACTTTCTTATTCTTTTTTCCATGCTTTCTATCTGAAAAAGAGTGACGTAAAAAAGTGGGAATATCTGATCCGGACCACAGAAGACCTGACAGCTTTGTGAGTCCTATAGTAATGATTACACCCAAAATGTAGAGATGTATTATTATTTATTATTATTATTATTATTTTTGCTGTTATTGCTGTGGTTATTATTACTTCTATTTTGCTCAGAGTCAATCTATGCTTTGCCATTATTTGTTGAAGGTCTGTCCTTCTAAGTTCATCAGATCTGGTTTCTATAAAGCAGAATTATGCAAGTATTATGTGTGTTTCCTTGTGTTTATAAGCTTGGATCCAGCTGATAGTTTGGGCTCCTGAAGAAAAAGAGATTGGCTCTGTTATCCGTAAGAGCTGCCTGCCTTTCTTCTCTTCCATCACTCTGTGTACAGCTTATGCTGATCTGACAGACTGATGGGAGAAACTACACACATCACCACAGTCCCTCCTACTGCACTTTAAAAGCTTGGCAAAAAAAGAAACATCTCAGGAATATGATGTCCAAAGGTTATTTTAGCTTGTTGTTAGCTTGTAGTGTGGAAGCGAGGTTCTGTGGAGCCTTACGGATTACAATTTTATTACACACTTGCTCTCTATAGATACTTCCAGTCCTACAGTCCCAAGACAGGCAGCCAGAACTAATACAGTTAAAAATGTGCTGACAGATTAAAGAAAAGTAATAACCTCCTTTTCATCCACTTCTAATTCTGCTATTGAATGTAAGCAAGAGTAGACATCATGAGAGCTTCAACAATGAAAATGTTCTGTCCTTGTGATCAACTACCTTTTTGTGATGTTTCCAGCAATGTGAGGGATTAAGATTTTCTAAATTAACTCTCTCCCAAATGGGAAATAAAACAGAGCAACATACTTAAAAGTGTCTCTGATACTGCTTCTTTCCTTTAATTTGGATCCATTGCATTCATATGGCTGGAAGACCTTCAGCACTTCTCTGAAATTTTATTTCTTTTTCCAAAATACCTGTTCAGTAGCCTCAAATGTATAAGTGCAAGATCAGGCAACCTTACATCTTTCTTTCTTTCCCCACATGAAGCTCAGCCTTTTCAGCCCATTTTGATCTGCATGCAGTTTATTCTTTGCAAGCGCAGAAGCATATCAATGACTCTGTGCCTCCTAACTTTCCTGTATGTTGAGCTAGTTTGCCCACCTTCCAGTTACAGGACCTTCATATTTTGTCTGGAAGAAAAATGTTGGAGATGAGATACAGAACTTACATACAAACCTGACCCTTGACTCCTCTTCCTGTTGCTAGCTCTGAGTCCTTTAGCTCTATATTAAAGACAATTGTTTGTCTGTAATAATTCACATATTCCTATTGAAGTGATTTAGTCCCATCATGTGTTCCTGAGGTTATTGACATGAGGGAACTTATGACAGCAGATAAATTGGTTCCCTATCTGCATTGGACTATATATAAATAAGAAAATGCTCAGCACGAACATGACTCTCTGAAAGAATTTAACAGCAAATCTATATATATTATTGGCCATCTGTGTCACTACTTTTCTTTATGAGGAAGCTGTAGCAGCAGCTCCAGTTCATGCCAGTTCAAGCGATCAGGCATTCTGGTTTTCTTGGAGAAATTATTTTGCTCTGTATAGCACTAAGCTCCTTTTGCTAGCAAACAATGAGCATTTTTAACAGTGGTCAAAAAGGTTTGTTGGAAAGTTGGGCTTGTGAAGAGCAAAATGTTTCAGTGAATGAGGTGAAGCTTTCAAAAGACCCATGGATACAGCTATGTGTGCCTATGTTTGTACTGCAGGCTCCCTGCTCCCTCTGGACAGGCAGCTCAAGCATGATACTGCCAATAATGACAACAAATCTATTCCTTGACCACAATCCCTGCTGCTGTTTCAGTCCACACCAGCTAAAACCTTTGGAGGCAATGTCCATGGATGGTGTGGGAGATGTACATTGCAGACACCAATAGAATGGAGGGCACGGACAATTTTAAACATTTTTATTGCTCTCCTGTTTGTGTGGCACTCCATCACTATTCCATATTATATTTTGAAGATTCAAACACACTCTTTTGAATGCCCCAAGGCATGCAATGCAACCATTCAGATTAATACTGCATAAAACCAGACCTACTTCACTCTGGTGGGCAGTAGTACTCCTCTCATTATTTCATACAGTAAGACATTTAAAAATTAAAAAAAAAACTATTATCTTGGGTCACCTCATGTGTCTCAGGGGAAATTCAGAGACAAGAATTAGGTAGTGTGAATGCAGTCAGTATATGTCTCTGTAGACTCAAGGCTACAGAACATTCCCTGGCACTTTATATTTAAAGGTGCTTATATGCATATAATTACAGCTAGAGCTTAGGGTCTAAGATCAGAGCTCTGAGGCAGGAGATGGTGCTTTCAGGCTTTCGAAGCTCTCCATCAAAGATCTGAAAAACAGCAAAGGCTTTCTGACCTTCTGAGCTCCCTGTCACAAAAGGAAATACAGGCAAATTAGATATTTTTTTTCTGAAATATCTTTTCAAGCAAAATATTCTACTAATTCCCCTATTCAGGAACTTCTCAAATTATGCATTACATTCAAAAACCGGTCTCTTCTCTGCCCACTCCTCCCCACCCCCCCCAAAAAAAAGAGTTCTAATAACTCTGTATAACTTATTGTTAGACATGTAAATTATACTAGGGCTGGGCATTTTGTCTTTACATTTTTATTTCTTTATCTCTCTTTGGTTTTCCTTCTCTGTTCCAAGATATATGTACCTCTTTTGACATAACCTAAAGTCAATTTTCAATGAAAAATAACAAGGCATATTTCACTGTGTAGTTATATATATATTATATATATATATTATTTTTTCTTTGCCAATCACATCTCTATTCCTATATGTTGGTGGCTTGTCATTATACCCATGAGTGGTGCTACCCAGAATCCTCATAGCATGTGCTATAGCATCATTTCCATTCCACTTCGACTCCCTTCCTTTGTCCATTAACTTAAAATGCAAATATTTGCCAATATTTCTTTGATTCAATAAGATTTATGTAAGACTTCAGCACTGGTGACTAAACACAGTACTGCAACTGTTCAAACTTCCACTGTAAATGCTTCAACTCAATGAGATAAACATGGGCCCTATTATCTTGCTTGCTATTATCTAGGCTGCAAAAGTATGCCCATTTTCTTTCTGGCTTCACAACTATTTATTTTCGTCTGGATTTAGAGTAGGAATAATTTTTTTTTATATTTTTTTTGCATGTGGTCATTGGGTTTTTTTGGGGGTATACTGCATAAAACCTGAGGAAACTCTATTTTAGTCATGTGGATTTGAATTTATGCCAGAAAGGTGTCCCAGCACCTAATGTAGCATTTGAATGTTCTCTGCATGGAAGTGCAGAGTTACAGCCTCTGTGGAAGCTTTCTGAAGCAAGTACCAGAGCCTGTATCTCTCCTGAGAGATTTTAGAGTGCCAGATATGTCAGAGTATTTGAATGCTCACAAAAAGGCAAAATACACAAATATTATTGTAAAGCAGGACATCTAGGCAAATAAAAAACTTCAAACCTTTAAAATGTTATTTTATACTTCTCAAAAAAGCAGCAATAATAATTGAATATATACCAACCTAGATCAGGCTGTGAAGGGATTGTTGGCAGGCTAGTACAAAACTGATCTTTCAAGCATCTGACTCTTTCATGTGTGCATGACTGTGCATGACTTTTGTAATTTTCAGAGATATCTTCTTCAATATGCATTGCAAATACTCAAGGAAACTACAAAATCTGAATTTTGTTTTTTTTTTTAATTTATCAAAGGAATCTACAGAAATATTATTTAATGCATTACAGAAAACATATGGATTTCTCACAAAAAGCTTCCAAAAAAAAAGTTGTGGATACTCAAAAGATTTGAATAAAATGCTGACTGGAGAAACAGATACTCTTATCTGCAGAATTTGAAATATACCTTGATGATCTGGCTTTTCTAATGCTGGAAGAAACCTTTTTTTCCCTCTTTATTTCCCTCCTATCACCCATAAGTTGAAGTATAATCTTTATTAGCTGAATTGGTATTTAGAAGGTAGCACTGGCATCAGCAAAATTTGAGAATTCCTCATTTTCAGCTGTTGAGCTTTCGCCAGTTTCTTTGCCCAAATGCCGCATAGCAGAATTATGAATCACAAACCCATGGTCTCTAAATAGGAATCCAGTGGGAGACAGAGACTAGTTCACCCTGATATTTCAAATACATTGCTGTCTAGAACTGATTGAATTTTGTACAACATACTCATTAGTCAGCATCTGTATCATTCTGGGTTTCATCAGACTGTATACGCAGTACATTTTTGGCACTCTTTAGTCAACTCTATCACTTATAGAAGAATATTCAATCAATAACTCTTTCAGTGATTAATGATTTAAATTATCTGTGAGTTACTTTTATAAGTAATATACCTGCATGTTCAGTGCCTAGAATGTCCCGTTAGACTGCTTAGAACAACTCCTCCTCTTTGGTTATTGCATTTGAAAGAAAAAGTAAAGTATCCAGAGGGATGTTTAGCAGACATTCTGGAAGTCCCTAGTAATATAGATTTAATGCGTATGGTAAGCTGCTAAACCAGAACCAGGAGGATCACTCTTAAAACAGAAGTCATAGCTGCCAATAGCCTGAAGGCATGGCTTTTGGGAATCACTGAGGCAGAATGGAGAGCAAATTGTGACTGGTGGAATCACTGTGCATATATTTTGCTGCACAATGTTCTGGGGAGGAAGAACCAAGTCTATGCCTGATAACAGACTTCTAAGTACACAGTGACCTAGCCATATCTTTGAATTCCTTAGGGAAAACAAACACACACACACACACACACACTCACACTTCTCTTGGACTTGGCACTTCTGTCTGAGAGTGAACAGAAAAAGAGGACTTGTTTAGTCTTAACAGGACTCAGTTCTATGTTTCCCTTAGATGTCTGACAACAAAAATTAGAAAGTCAGATTTGACATTAAAGAAGGCAATGAATTTGGGAAGGTGGTTACCTTCCATCACCAAGGGAAAAGGGACAAGAGCATATTCAATTGCTCTAACTGACAAGAGGATTAAATATCCAGCAGGAACACGCAAGGGCAAAAACTGCTACCTGACCAAAGGAATCATCTGGCAATGCATTGATTTCTGAGGGAACAGCAGAGTGTGTGTGTAGGGAAAAAAAGTTTCTAACTGTGACCAGAGGTATCACCTTGCATTTCCAGATTCACACCTGGGAAAGGATTTGGAAACAATCTGTTCTGGGCAGATAAGCAGTTTGTCCCTAGAAGAAAAGAAAAATGAAACTATGTCTAGAAAAAGGTATTGAACTATTTTTTTTTTTTTTTTTCCTATTAGACATAGCAAATTGAGTTCCATTTTAAATTGGGAGAATTGTTAGGTAAGCTTGTTAGTACCATTTACTAGGAACTACTTGTTTTACATCAGCTACATAAAGAAATCTTAAAGGTACTTAAGCTATTTTTAAGGAGGCTTCAGTTATGCACTTTAACAGGCAGGAAAATATGGCTCCTCTACCCTTGCAAGCATATGCACAGATTACCTCCCTAAAAGAATGAAGTATACTAGTATGTGTACTTAATTATCTCCACATCATGGTCCACTGCTCTGATACTTAAAATAGCGTAAACTCCTCTGGCAGTAATGCCAAGTTAACTGTCATGCACTATGAAGCTAGTTTCAGACAGCAAGAAAATTCAGGCAGGTGATGGTGATATCCCTTGGTGGAGAAGATGTTAAATTCAAGGAATGCAGGGTGGAGCAGATTTGTCTGTGATGGGTACTGCGAATCTTCCTGAAATTCAGGAATGGAGGCTTGGGTCAGAAGCACTGTGGGGCTCCACAGGAGCTATGGGGAGCAAAATGGAGGATGGCCTTCTCTGATATTCTCAACCCAGTTACAGACTGCATCTTGTTATCTCTTCTGTCAGGGATCTTGGTTTTCTTTGTCCAGTCTTGTTCAATATATTCATCAATGACCTGGATTAGGAGACAGAGTATGCCCTCAGTAAGTTTGCTGATGACACAAAACTGGGAGGGGTGGCTGACACACCAGAAGGCTGGGCTGCCATTCGACGAGACCTGGACAGGGTAGAGTTGGGCAGAGAGAAACTTAATGAGCAAGTGTAGGGTGCTGCACCTGGGAAGAAATAACCCCATGCACCAGTAAAGACTGGGGGCTGACCTGCTGGAGAACAGCTCTGTGGGAAAAGACCTGGGAGTCCTGGTGGACAACAGGATGACCACGAGCCAACAGTGTGCCCTTGTGGCCAAGAAGGCCAATGGCATCCTGGGGTGCATCAAGAAGAATGTGGCCAGTGGGTCAAGGGAGGTTATCCTCCCTGTCTACTCTGCCCTGGTGAGGCCCCATCTGGAGTACTGTGTCCAGTTTCACTGACTTTCACTGAATTTTTAGAGTTGGAAGGGACCATAGAGATCATCTAGTCCAACTCCCCTGCTGAAGCAGGATTGCCTAGAGCTTGTCAGAGCATGTTACTCAGGACTGCATCCAGGCGGGTTTTGAAAATCTCCAAAGAAGGGGACTCCACACCCTCCCTGGGCAGCCTGTTCCAGGGCTCTGTCACCCTCACTGTGAAGAAGCTTTTCCTCATATTTGAGTGGAACCTCTTATGTTCCAACGTGCCCATTGCCTCCCGTCCTCTCACTGGGAACCACTGAAAAGAGCCTGGCTCCCTCCTCCTTCAACCCACCCTTGAAATACTTGTAAGCATTAATAAGGTCTCCCCTCAGCCTTCTCTTCTCCAGACTAAAGAGTCCCAGCTCTCTCAGTCTTTCTTCATAAGGGAGATGCTCCAATCCTTGAATCATCTTTGTTGCCCTTCGCTGGACTCTTTCCAGTAGTTCCCTGTCCCTCTTGAACTGGGGAGCCCAGAAATGGATGCAGTATTCCAGTTGTGGCCTCACCAGTGCAGAGTAGAGGGGGAGAATGACTTCTCTTGACCTGCTGGCCACACTCTTCCCTATGCAGCCCAGGATTCCATTGGCCTTCCTGGCCACAAGAGCACACTGCTTGTTCATTGTCATTTTGCTGTCCACCAGGACCCCTAGATCTTTCAGTTCTGGTTCAAAACGGTCAGGGAACTGCTGCAGAGGGTACAGCAAAGGGCTATGAAGATGGTAAGGCAACTAGAACATCTCTCTTATGATGAAAGGCTGAGGGACTTGGGTCTTTTTAGTCTGGAGAAGAGAAGAGGAGATCTGATCAATGCTTATAAATACTTAAAGGGCAGGTGTCAAAAGGATGGGGACAGTCTTTTTTCAGTGGTGCCCAGTGACAGGACAAGAGGAAATGGGCACATACTGGAACTTATGGGTCAGTCCTAACTCCTTTACTCAATCCCTTGAGTAGTGCAGGGGGATGGGGTTACACAGTACACAACAGTTTCTCTCCAATGCTCCTTCCCACTCATTCCTTTTCCATCATAGGCTCTCCACAGACGGCAGTTCCTTCAGGAATACCTATCTGCTCTGGCATGCGTCCTCTGTGGGATGGAGGAAAATCTTGGCTGAAGCTCCTCCTCCTTCTCCTCCTCCGACTTTCGTGTTCCCTCTGCGGTTTGTCACTCCTTTCTTTCCCCTCTTTCTCTCTCTATCAGTGTTTTTTGCCCTTTCTTGAATATTTTTTCCCAGAGGCACCACACATGAGCTGACTGGCTCATCTTTGTCTTACAGTGGGTCCATTGCAGAGATGGCTGGAACCAGCTGTGTCCAGCATGGGGCAGTCCTCATCTCTTCCCACAGAGGCCACCCCTGCAGCCCCATGCCCCCTACCAAAAGCTTGACATACACTCAGTACAACTTCGTAATAAATAATGATGACTGAGGTTTGTCAATCTTTGTCTGAACCATTCCTGACCAGCCTGTGGCTTTGTTTTACTTGCTTTAGCTGTGACAGCAAATTCTCTAATTAGCCAAGTGACTACAGCTAATTTGCTCTGCTTTCTGTTTATCATTGCATGATACCGCTATGGTTTTATAGAGACAGCAATAATAAATAGTTACTCCAAGTAGAATGTGATGTTTATGCCCCTAATGTAATGATGTACTATAGACCAATACAGGACTGCTATGATAAAGACCTGGAAAAGTGGAGACAGGTTGCAGCATGCAGGAATGTAGGTATGGGATGAAAAGAGATAGGGTACAGGGCTGGCAATGGAGTCCCCATGGTTATAGGTCATCATTAGTCTGTTAAAGACATGCAGACCTGGAGCTGGACAAAGCTGGTTTTGGGGGTAACCATGTAAATTTAGAGTCGGTGAAGGACACCAGATGCTGACAATTCATTGTAACAAACATCCCGTGACCAACTTTATCCCCAGCCCAGGTAAAACCACTGGCCATTGGATCCAGAGGAGCAGGGGAAGGGTAAACAAATCCCTGGAAAGAGGCAGACACCAAGAAGTATAAGTTTAACTGCATTATTACTATTATTGAGACTTTTCCATATAAATGTATTCTAACCAAACAATTCTTTCTTTCTTTTTCTCTAAGAATTAGATCTAGAATAATAATGGTTAGACTTTTAAGACTGCAATTATAGTAACAATAAATTATTGGCTTTATACATATACATATAAAAAAAGTTCTTCATCTTTGCTCATAATCAAGATATTGAGTGTAACACCATAAGATAAGGCTTGTATTTGGAGAGTCTTGCAGGAACATAAACTCTTAGACTTTAAAGAGAGTTTTGCAAGGAGTGTTGCTTACTTAAAAAAACTTTTAAGTGCTTTTCTGTTAACATGAAATGTGGACAACCTATTATGGCTATTGATTCCTAACCCTCTGGGTGGTGGCTCTATGGCTCAGACCTTTGCTTCCAAGTACTGTTCAGGAGCCTCCACAAATGTTGTCTCCAATTCTTAGAAGGTATTATAAAATATGCAGGTGCAAATTGGGCCGTAACATTTAATTTCATATACACTAACCAAGGGAGTCCTTAAACTCTCCTTTTGTCAGATATTATAGAGCCACACAAAGAAGCAGCAGCAACAGTTACAGAATGGCACTTTGATCAGATTGGCATTAAGTGCAACAAGCAGAAAACAATTTTTATTTCAAGGTGCAGGAGGACATAATTGACTAGTGATGGGGAATCAGATGACCTGAAGACTTTTTTACTTTGGATATGCTTTGTTTTGTAACTTCAAGCACATCATTGCACCCCTTTGATTCTCTGTTCCCCTCCTTCTTATTTACCTGCTTTGTTTACTGAAATTGTAGGCTTTTTAAGACCATCACTACCTCTCACTATTTGCATTTAATGCTGATAAAGTTTAAAGCTACCAAGTTCCTAATGTTGACTGGGGTATCTTGCTGCTGCCATGGTACACAATGACAACAAAGTTTCTTTGTTGAGGCAAGGAGATTTGCAATGACTAAGGAGCATGCCATTCTTTTTCAGTAAGGAAGAATACAGCAAGTATCAGAAATACATAGGCAGCTATTGTTTAACATTTAATATCTCTACAGGTAAAAGCACCAACACAAAGGCATATAATACATTTAAATCACTGTTATGTGGTGATGTTGGCAGTTTGTTGCTATTATACCTTCAGATACAGAAATGCAGCTTCAGATCAAGTTTGACATGGTTTTACCTGATGACACAGAGGAGGCGCTGGATTGCCTGCTCTGACCATGTCACTTGTAATGAGTGACTTTAATATCTATGCTAATAAATCTTGCTGCATCCCCTGTATAAGCTTGACACAAGCCCCAGTGGCAGAGAAGGAGCAGCTATCTAAATTAAACTGAATATGTCTTGATTGAAAATGAAGGAAATTATATTAACTGTGCACCTGTGGGTACATGTCATATGCTACCCTGTGCTGAGTTTTCTGGTATAAATGTCTGGTATACTAATGTATTTCAAGCTTTTACATAGCAGATAAAAAGTGTCTCTATCACCGTGAGGAGACAGACTGGCACTCCATCTTAGCAGTTTACTAAAATCTTTCTTTTGCTCCTAGTAACTTGCTTTACTACAGGCATTTTGGCTATGAAATGTGTATGACTTGGGTGGGGCCTCTCCTTTTGATTTCTACAGGAGGGCACTTAAGTTCATGACAGACACAATTCTCAGATAGCATACGAAATCTGTTCTAACCAGAGAAAGAATACAGTATTGAAGGGATATATAGCTGGCTTCAGAATGCTTTGTTTACATATAAAGAAGTAATCAGGTTATAATTCTACAAGAATTATATATCAGTGTCTTATATCTTCATAGTGCTGCTATTGTTACTTTTTTTGAGAGTGCCCAGAAACCTTCATTACACAGTAGGATCACAGCACTGTTTTTACTGTACAAATACGGCATAACAAGGACAGCACATCCAGGTGGCCCAGGAGTCAAGAAACACAGAAAGATAAATGCTCCAATTCTTTTTTCCAGTCATGGAATTTATCCTCTGCCTGATATTTTCCTGCAATAATTACTACATTTGCTAAGAAGCATTGAATTTATTTTCCCCATGAAGAACCATGGGATAAGATAGTGATGTAATGGGTTGGCTCACATATTATATCCAAAACACTGCACAAATTGAAGCTGACCAGCTATATTTTATCTTGAGCAGACCTGTTGCTGGAATAGAGCGTACAAGGTGAAACAGCTATAATAAAAGTATTAGTTTGTTGAAACCCAAATTTTTCTCTGACTTTTTCATATTATCTTCAAGTCTGATTAGTTGGGTTTTAAGTGAGTGTATGCAGATCAGTGCCGAGACGTGAGAGGTATAGAAGAGGAAGACATCTACTTAAAACAGCCATAGCAAAAAGTTCTCAGGCAAAACAAATCTAGTACATGTTCAGACTCTTATCTGTAGCTTGAATGAAAAGGATCTCTGCACTATGTCATAGAAAGTAATATTAATTTCCAGCACCCTCTCTATGATTATTCAGTCAGAAACTCTTAACTAAAGAGAATGCAAATCTTCCTCAAGTTTATAGAAAAAGTGGGCAAGCATTGCACTCTTTATGGAATTTCTTTAGTAATGTGCTACCTTTATCTTGGTTTTTTTGTGGGTGTGCCTTCCACACCACATGGCATATTCATTTTATTTAGGAACATTGTTGCATCTCAAAAAAGTCACACCAAAAGAGTAAGTTAAGATTTATTTTTATTGTTCATCCGGAGATTGTTCTTGAAATATTCTGATCCTTCAAAGTAGGACATTTTAGTGCTTATTATTGTACAGCATGCAGTTAAATTTTGTTAATTTGAAATCTATATAGCATTGTAAGCAGCAACAGCAATTAATCAGTGAAGTTTTCCATAAATATCAGCTATATCTGTATTCAGATGCTAACATTTCTAAAACCTCATTATAAATTCACATCAGGAAGAAGAAAAAGTCATAGGAAATGAATTATGTTGAAAGTATAGAATGAAAAGAACAAAGATTTCTGGAATGATCAGACGAATGTAACATGTTCACATGAAGAAACCAACAATGCAAGCTGTTAATGTACATTTAATAGATGGCTTATGATAGGCCCATATCTTATTAAACCTCTTTATTATTATGGCTATTTTTGACAAATTAATGTTTAGACTTGCTTCTGAACAGCACTGCAAGTTGAAAGTCTTTTTCCAAACAATGTGAAGTGTTCCAAGTTGAGATATATTGTTTGCAGTGTATTATGACAGAAATATGCTTCAGTATCAAAATAGATTTTTAAATGAAAATCAATTTTGGACAACGTCCTCTGTTTACCTCTATGCATTTCTGTCAGAATGAAAACATTCAACTTTTCCTTCTGTGTCTTAAAAAGTGATTGCAATGCTTGAACAATAATATTCATGTTTACACAACTTTCCATTACTCTGGTAAGGAATACACTGTCTTCAACATAATTTTCCTTAAGAAAGATTCTAAAAAGATTGTTTTTCAGTAGGTACTAGTTCTGCACTGTACCAAATGCGAGTTTTTGTATCAAATGCAAATCCATACATTTCTTGTTTGACCAATTGCCCATTTGAATCAGGATATCCACCAGGTTATTGCATACAGTTAAGCTGGAATCTAATGCGAAGCAAGTTTAGGTAGAGATATAAAAAGCCTTAGCTCTGACAATAGTCTATTTGTTAAAGCTAAGTTTACTCTGCTCTCACTGACTGAAAACCCTCATTATTTCACTTAGAATAAGGCTGTGACTACGGGTTATTTTACCTCATGGTAATTCAGTCCACGTGGCCATCAATCAGTCATCTTATACTGACATCTGTGGAAGAGTAAACTAGAATGTTCAGACACAACTTAGCCAACAAACTACATGTGATGTTGAGGCCACATAAATGATTAGATTAAGGCTTGATATTCTTTGTCAACATCTGATTTATTTTTAATCATCTTTTTCCTAAACATTAGGAACAAAAAGCATCTCCAAAGTAGTCTGAACCTCCATCTTCATATGTAGCTATATGAAGAACACAATACATTGTAAATAGGCTTATAATCAGCTTCTGAAATTTGGAAATTAATAGGTTTAATAGAAATTCAGGGGAAAATTCTCTTTAATAAAGCATGTAAGAACACATCAGTACTTCTTTTAACTTGCATCTCTTCCTTTCAATGCTTAAGAATATTAACAGACATCTAGTCCTTCATGGTTAAAGAGTACAATAGTATATTTTGTTGCAGTGATTGCTTTTTTTCCATTTTCCTTTCTTTGTGATCTATTTCAGGTTGTATTTGTGTCTGTTTCATGCTGCAAATATCTTTGCTGCAGGTAGCATCACAATGGAAACCAAAGGTACAGACTAAATCCTGGGAAGATACCAAACTCAGGTCAGTAGTACTGACAAAACAGGAAAGTCAGATTTAATATTCTCTCATGGTTTACAAGTGTTTACAGTATTTACCCAGTTTCCTGGTGCAATGTAGTCAGCAGCTCTCATGAGTACCCAAGAGAACATGCTGGATGATTATTTGTTTTTCACCATAGGAATGGGCCACCTGTTTGGAGGCACGCTGAGAACAGGAAGCAGGACATGGTTCCAGCAAATCATTCTTGACTACTTAGATGTACTTGACTTCAGTAATAATGAAGGATGGTCAACTCTATCTGAAAAGCTCTTGAAATCAAGGGATTCTTAGATGAGATTTATATTCTATTCTGGTCTTTGTCAAGCATTCACCACTGTAAGGTATTAATTTCAGAAGTAATTGTCTCACTGGATATCCTCACTGAATAACCCACTGTTGCTTAAAGCACTCTTTTATTTTAAAAAGAGTATTTTGCAAAACACTCAATGCAAGGATTATTCTTTATTTGTACAATTATCTTACTATTACACATCAGTTAACATCTTCAAGCATCAGTTTCCAACTATCCCGTTAGTGGCCAAATGGTCTTTTATTTACCATTTTTCTGCCTATAAATTTGAAGAACTCCTTAACATTTGTTGAACTGTCCTGTGGAATTCATATTGACTAAGAATTTTTTTAAACTCTACTGATTAGATATTTAATTTGCTCTGATTTTATAGATACCTGAGTCCTCAACATATTGTTTATAATTTTTAAAGACCTTCTGCTTTTCATATAATTCTTTATGACTTAATCAAATTGCCCTTACCTGCATTTGGAATTGCTTGCATTTTGTTTGCTAGTTTTTCCAAATGCTTCTTGGATGTTTTTGACATTTTTCTGGGGTAGAGGGGCATGTTTTTTGTTTGAATCTTTTTTTTCATGGATATCAAAGCAAAAATAAATCTTGTATTCAAAAAATCCTATTGCCATTTATATTCCCCAAGAATGACATTACATAAGGTTAAAGCATTTGTGAATTTTTTTTTTTAGTACTTATTCTGTTTCCTTTGTTTTAACTCAATTCAACTGAATTCCACGCAATATGGTGTAAAATAAAATGGGTTTAGTAACAGTTTTTTCAAAAACATATGATGATGTCAGCAGTCTCAGCACAGTATATCTACATAAAGACTGACAGTAAAGCTATATCAGAGGCGTTTCTCACCTGTCTTTTTAAAGGAACACTGTTTTCACCTTTAAATGCCCAAAATGCAATATATCCTTTCTGTAAGTATAGTTGTTTGAAGTAGTTATTACTGATGTTCCAGCTGAGTAACTGCATTAGGATATTTGTGTGCTGGCTTCTTTCATGTTAAGTTCCACGCCCGGAATTTTACTTTTTGCAGCTGCAGTTACAGTATCATCTCATGGCTGTGCCTGGGTTGGGAAGTGGGGCCAGCCTTGCTTGATATATGATGAACAAGGTGCATGCAGTTTTGTTCCTGAGCTTTACAACAACCTCTCCATTTCCTCTTTCTATGCTTCCATGAAAGCATGGGAATTGTGCCCATCTGTTGCCCTTTGTTACTGTGCTATTATCGATGACAGAAAACATAAACTTTAGAATCAGGAGTACAACTTCTTTTAGAACTGATCTATTCTTCACATCTCTTTTATCCCACTGGTTTCTGGTAGTCCAGGGACCCACCTTTTCCACGACCTTTCTGTACTTTATTAGTCCTGTTCAGAGAATGCTAAATGCTTGGCAAATATTTTAATATCGTAAGCATCTGTTCATCTGAATAATTTTTTACATATTCTGTCCTTCTGTGAAATGGTGCAAGGAATTTCCTGCTACAGGAATTTCTCTTCTGGGATTCTGTATTACTTTCATAGCAGAGCTTTGTAATTTTGTCATCTTGCACTGTAGACTTGCCAGTGCAGAAGGCACCAGCTTGTCAGGAATGTTCTCTAAGGACCTGTGATCTGTTCCAGCTTGTACTTGGCATCCAACCAAGATGCATACTGTACCCATGAGAATTCTGCAACAGTGGTGAATAATACTTTTTGTTTCTTTGTTTAATATTATTTCTCTAGTATCATTGATTTTGAGGTCAGTGAGTTTCCTTCCTGCAACAATTCTTGCGTTGTTTTATTGTCATTTGATTTTTAGGTGACAGGTCATGTTTGGGGGAGAGTTTTATTGAAATTGATGCTACACATTTTTTGTTCTGTTTCTTCAGCTCTTATAAACATTATATAATTTGGCTAATTTAGTATTTAACTCCTTGGCTAAATAACTTCTGGCATGGATTGTAACACTTTTTGAGAAAAGGCTTTAATTTGCTTGGATGTTTTACTTTATTCAGGCAACACCTGATGCCTCCTGATTCTAGTAGGTGATCAGTGGGACTTGCCTGACACAAACTTTCATTCTGTTGTGATGTAGTCTTTGTGTGTATTGCTGGTGCATAGTATCCCTAGAAAGATGCTAGTAACAATTTCAGTACCTGTTAGTTAATATTATCATACTTCCCCCTTATTTTTTTGACTATACCTTGCGCATAAGTGTATTTAGCAGGTAATTGTTTGTTTTTTTTTTCTGTGAACCAAATCATTCAACATAATGGCTAACTCACTTTCAAACACTCAAGCAAGTGCAAAGTAGAAACAGAAGAAAAAACATTTTTTTTTCTTTCATGCAATAAAGCTATAACAAAACTAATAAGCATGTGATGACAGAGTAAACCAGAGAATGTAATTCACATGAGCAAGAATATGTGGAATTACAAAGGCAAAAAAGGGGAGATCAAGTAAGCAATATTTGAGCAAACCAATTGAAAACCTGATGTTCATTCTCTGTGTCTTGTAGAAAGATGAAAATGAGGGCAAGAATGAACTTCATTTAAAACTGCAGGTGTGACTAATGTACTAGTGTTAACATAGAAGAGAGGGTACTGTTGTGGGTTTTTCCCCCCTTGGATTTTATTTTTCCTTGAGGAATTTCCTTGTGTTGTTTCTGCAGCACTGCAGAGCTCTTACAGAAAAGAGAAACTGTCTCCCCTTCTTAGTTTCTCTCATATCAGGGGACTGAATAGCTGGCAGCAGACCTGGGCAAATGGCAATATCATTATTTTTCAGTTGTGAATTTTCCTGCAGTATCTGTATGATTTTCATTTTGCTCTACTTCATTCATTATATTGCATTGCATTCATGCACTGACACCACCTCCTGAAGACTTTTTTTTCCCCAGTGATTAAAAGCTGTTGGCTTAGCTCAGATGCAGAGCAACTGACATATCCTGTATTGGACCATTCAGATGGTAGAAAAAGATAATATTTTCTGCATCTATAAAGAGCTTGTTTTGAAAAGAGCACTTTAGACATATTGAGTTTAAATATGCACAGCTGAGAACAAAAATAAGTAGAGAAACAGAATATATGCTTTCATAAAAGAATTCAAAGCAGTTGAACACCCTTTCACTAATTCAGTGGAAAAGCACCCTTTTCCACTTACTTAAATTGTTTCCTACTTTCTTTATAGCATCCTCTATCGGGATTCATATGTGCAAAGCATATTTTTCCTATTGAATCAGGTACTTAAGCTTCTTGTATGCAACCATTTTTTTCTTCAGTATGTGAAGTGTATGCATCCCATTTTTAATGTAAGGTATATGTGTCAAATATACTTTACAGTCTAAAATGTGTTAAGATTACAATAATGTAACCATTCTAGAACTGTTTGCTTTCAAAGAAAAGTAAATCTGACTTAATTTCTTTGTATGACTACCACTTAAAAATAACTACTCATGTACATAGCTTAGTTTTACTATACTAGAAATTTTGAAATTCTACAATTAACAGTAGGTAAATAGAACAACTGAATGTATTTCCCACCTTTTTAAAGCTATTCTTGAGTATAACATTCTGATTAACAAGTTAATAATCTCAATATTTCTTGAAATTTTTCCTCTTTCTGGTAAACCTCATGACTGCTGACCTTTGTGTGCAAATTTGGAAATGAACATTTTTATTAGTAGTCAAAACTACAAGGACTAAAATAACAACAGGCTTGTTGGCCTAACAGGTAGGCAGGCACACTCAGAGAGCAGACTCCTATTAAACTGCATGTTTGCAAATTGATGGAAAGACTCCTGGCCACAGCCATATTTGTCAGTAGCAGAACATGTAAATCTTGAAAGTTCTTGCTGAGAGATATATAAAAAAATGAGGCCCCAACTACTACTGCCTTAAGGAATTACAGCAGTTAAGTCCTTGACCTAGCAACAAGTATCTTCTTTCCTCTCAATGACCATTCAAAGGGTGGTCTAAATGCAGTATTATAAACTCGTCCAAATATTTTCTGTTCTGTAGTTGCAATCAGATTTCTAAAAATGTACTAGTAAAATGTATAATGGCTAAACATGGAAGCTTTTCTCTTTCCACATTTACAGAAGCATTGATTTAATATGTTAGTGTATTGAGTAGTTTCTTTATATAATGGTGGCGAATTGCAAAGACAGGATTTTTTTTCCTTTTTTATTAGTGATAGTGTCTTAAACTGAAAATCTGAGATATCAGAGATACTATGAAAGTCTTCACTGAACTTATCTGCTTCACTGGGCCCGATTTAAAATCTCCTGCCAGTATTGGCAGTCATGTGCAGCACTCCCAGGAATCGTGAAACAAGACCTTCAAATTATTCCTATACTTGATGGTTATAATAAAGGTATTCTATTTTCTTGTTGGAGTGTCAGTTCTTTAGAAAGCAGCCAGATGCCTTACCAGATTTAGGAAGTAATCAGAGTTGGTTTTATATTCATGGTTTTAGAAGGGTAAAATAACATGTTTTTCATAAATTATGATATTAAGTGGAATGCCAAGAACAATTAGAGAATTAGGAAGTTTCTCATTTTTTTTCACCTAGTAAGAAGTTTCTCTTAATTGTGATAATTCATTGTAACTTCCATTTGTATTGCAGATTTTATTTTTGATCCACTTATCTCTGTATTAAGGCACAGTTCCATTCTGGAAAATGTTTATAAGATGATGCTGACCGTTTTTACATTATTACATCTTCTCCTTCAGTTTTTATTTTTGAGGTGTGCCTCTCCCGGATATAGTTTTGAATAGTGTAGTAAATCATGTCAATAATGAATTAATTTATTGACAACATACAGATTACTCAATTCACAAAAGTATTTTCTAAGCAGAGTCACACAAAGCGGTTTCACAAAGATTTGTGGCTTCTACATTCAGCTTCCTACTCAGCAAAGCTACTTTTTGTTTGTTTTCATAAAGCTCTGTTTTAAGTTTCTTACAAACTGACTTGCATAAGCACTCTACTATCTCACTGTCCATGATTATATTTATTTTGGTGAACAAAATAAAAATGGGCCATAAACCTTCCATTGCTCTTGTTGACTTAGAGCATCTGCTCTAGTAATAAGCACCTGGTTGGATAACTTTGACATCTGGGAATCTTTCAGTTGATGGACTTGCCCTTACTGAGCATGCCAGCGGAGATGATGAAACATTATTAGATCTATTTCACAGTCTTCTTTTTGTAGTCCTATGTACCTTTGCCAAAGTTGTAGCCTGCTGTTGTGACTTATATACACATTTTTTCTTATTTTGACAGTTATGTTTTATTTTGTAGCACCTGCCAAAACCCAATATATACCTCTGATGCTCTCATGAAAAGCGATAAAGAATATATTTGCTAGTGATATGTAGGTTTCAAGGAAGCCAGAATACAAGGAGAGGTTGGCAGGCAGCTGAACAGCAGCTCTCTTTAAATATGTATTATGCCTCTGATAAGTGTGATTGCCAAAAAGGTTTGTAGCGCCATATTGGTAAGTTTCATTTCAAGGACTCCATCCCTTTATTGTAAAAACCAGAGTGGAAGCTGGTGAGTTTCAATCAAAACTGTATCATAGGATGTAGGGGCAGATTCAGATAATTATGATCTCGGTCCAGAAAGCACACAGAAAAAGGCTTTATCCCTTGACAGGATTGTTTGTTTGTTTTGCATAATATCAACTCTCAGTTCTCAACAATTTGTAAGCATTTGTAAGCAAGTCTGAAAAGATGAAAAGCAGCCAAGCAGTATTATAGCTGTCACATCTGGGAACTTTTATTTTCCCCTGAGAAAATGAACTTTTTCTCCATCTAATTGTGAATCAGTGAACTGATATGTCATCTTTGATTCCAGTTATAGTTGAAATGTGTGCTTGTGTGTGTACGCGTGTAAAGGAATGGGTGAATGAGTTACGTGTACCCCCACATACAAGTCTTTGTATGTTTATGTAGAAACATACAATGTCAACTTCTGCATTGAACCAAATCAATATACAACAGTTTTTTGAGGATCTTCAGCTAAAATACT
Source organism: Calidris pugnax (assembly GCF_001431845.1). Classification (NCBI taxonomy): domain Eukaryota; kingdom Metazoa; phylum Chordata; class Aves; order Charadriiformes; family Scolopacidae; genus Calidris; species Calidris pugnax. The sequence continues at coordinate 891,628 of NW_015090810.1, forward strand.
CTTTCTCCACAATTTGTTCTTAATCACTTTTTGCATCCTCAAGTTAATTTATCTTTTATGACCATTACCTCAACCAAAGGATTCAGCTTTCATACCAGTGTGCTCTGAGCCTAATGCCAATGTCATCTTTGTTCACATTGTGAAAATTAAAGTTCTTGTTATACATATAATTCAAGTTTGGAATTATTTTACTGCTTCTCTTACAAGTTGTCTTACATGTCCAAGTATTTGCAAAGATTTTTCTTCACTATGAGGATGGTGAGGCACTGGAACAGGTTGCCCAGAGAAGTTGTGGATGCCCCATCCCTGGAAATGTTCAAGGCCAGGCTGGATGAGGCTTTGAGCAACCTGGTCTACTGGGAGGTGTCACTGCCCATGGCAGGGGGGTTGGAGTGAGATGATCTTTCAGGTCCCTTCCAACTCAAACCATTCTATGATTCTATGAAATAGGATACCAATGAAATGTAAAATATGGTTTCCTTAAGTATCATCCCATTGTACATAGTTTGCTGGGGTTTTTTTTGTGAAGCTGAGTACTGTGATGACAGAGAGCAGATATCAAAAATTAGTGGATTTTTATTAGTTTAGATAGCCAGCTCACTTTGACTCTTCCATTAGATGCCTTATCTCAGGGAAGATTCATCTACTAGCTTTTTTTTAAAGGTTATGAAGTCAATATAATGCATGGAAAAGTTGTGATGAATCTAACACCTCTAGGAGTGAAGTCAAGATTTCTGACTTTAGAAGTGTTTATATCAGCTGTTCCTAAAACAAAATATAAAAGCAGTGGGGCTGGGAGGGGGAGAGAATGCCTTGCTTTTTCTTTTATAATTTTTAAAGCTCTCCCTACCTGAGACTTTCATATCATGGATTCTAAATACAGACCTATTACATAAAAGGTACTCTGACATGCTTCTTATGAAATGACTATCCCAAATTCATGACAGTGTCCAACTGATTAAGTATGGTCAAGGGAGATATTGGAGGATAAATTGTACATTCTAATGGATGTATTTTTGAAGATGAAGATCAAAGTAAGCATTCACTGTGTCTGTTATTTAAAAGCTGTCTAAAAGTTAAATATTGGATGTGTCTCATTATCTGACATACTGTTGAAGTCAGTACAAAAAAACAGGCCTCCAAGAAGTCTTCAAGCAGAAGCACAAAGTCACCCACTGCAGATTTGTTTTTTCCCTATTAACTCAAGACAACTGAAGCAGACTAGATGATACTGTTTTTAGATTAGAGATCAATTTCACCCACCTACTTGCCACATAAGGATTGGGTTCTAAACTTTTAATCATGCAAGATTTATAATGTTCTCACTCTGGCTTTTGCATGAGAAGTGGACATTTGCACCTTTAGTTGATAAACACTTGCCCTCTTCTGTAAAATGAACGTACTCTATTTTCAAATCCAAGTCAAAAAGACCAAAAATCCCCAGACCCCACCTGAATGATTATCATAAATTCCAATAAGTTAATAGTAGTAAATAAAAATACAAAATTTAATTAAAGAGAGAAATAAAGTAGGCCTGCAATAAAGCAGTCCTCAAAAAAGGCAGAAAAAAGGATATTAATGAATCATTTCAGACACACAGACACAGACATACACAAAAAAGTATTTTTTTATTCAAGGGAAGTAAATACCAATATATTAACCTGGGCCTGAACTATTTTACAGACACGGAGACTATTGTTTTGCCAAACTAATCTAATATGCTTCATGTACAATAAAAAATCATATACTGTGCAGCAATTATAATGGAAGTAGTATGATGCAATAAATACAGGACATTTTTTGCAAACCTTGAAAGGGAAGCAAAGGAGAGGTAATGGCTTATCACGTGGTCAACTGACAGTTGAAAAAGCTCAGACTCATGAAATATCCTTTTAATTAAAGGTGTTATTTCACCTAGAAAACAGCTTTCACATTCTTTAATCATGGCTACCACAGCAATATTATCAATATAATTTTAAGCCTTTTAAAAATCCTTTATTCTCTATGTGATTAGTGTGTTCCACTTAGCCTGCATATTTTTCTTCACACATTTCACTTAAAATTAATAAAGCATGTTGATCTGATGAATCTCCTTGAAAGTGTGTACTAATGGAAGATACTCGGACTTTCTGAGACAGAATCAGAAAGGAAAAAAGGGAAAAGTAAAATACTGGAAACAGCTTTAGGATTTAAAGGTATAACTTTTTTTTGGTATATATTTTTATATGTATGTGGGCAGTTTTGGACAGAAAAATTACTGTAGACTTTATCCATGCCCTGTTTTATTTACTGATTGATGTATTTCACACATATCCAACATTTTTTTCATATGGAAGGAAATGCTTAAAACACAACCCAGAAGACAAGCAGAAAAAGAAAAACACAAAAGCAAAACATCACAGTATATAGATATCCTATCAATAAATCACTAAAATGAAGATCTTTTTCAAAAGGTACGTTACATGTCTTTTGCAAATAACTTTGAAAAGAAGCTGGGATGAAAATTATGAATATGCATTGATAATAGTTTACCTTCTGTGTGTTTTTTAGCTGCAGTTACTTTGCCCCTACATGGAATACTTTGAGCTGAAACACACTCTATGAAATACTTCAGGTGCCATGAAAGAGCAACCTACTTAACCAGGAGCTGTGTGGCACAATAAATGAATGCTACTCAAACTTTTCAAATTGGTCTTGTAACTTTTCTGCCTTGAAGTTAATTATATTTTTATTACTTAATATATTCCTGTATACATCCTTCTTTGATTTCCATTGTGGCACGGACTGAAAAAAGTCAGTAGCTGCCAGGTGTAAACTATCAGTACTGAGCAGCCATCATGGGTAGTGTGAGCGTGCTGTGCTAGAGAGTATTTGACCATTATTCATACAAAGCCAAACAGAAGAGTACAAATCAATTCTTGCTGCATTTCATAGCCTATATTTTGGCATAATGGCCTCTGCTGTAATCAATATTTCCAATTGTACTAGGCTCCTATAGGTGACATTAAAGTGAATGTGTATTATTTTGGGATATAACAGTATTGACCAAACAATTATCTTGTGGAAATGGTGGATCATTATAGCCACTTTCCTTATTAAATGACCAATTCAACATTTGAAACATGACCCTACTGCAGTGTCTCGCCACATATGGCTTCCATGCTCTCTATGAATCTTTCTCATAGAACCACTTTTGCTTTCATATATGAAACAAAAATACGAAGTTTATAAATTAGCTATATTGACAACTTACAAGTTTTGATTACATTTTCAATTTATTTACTTGTTAAATAACTTACTAATTTTATGCCAAAATTACTTTTTGAGTCACACCTTATATTTGGTTTTATTCTGGAGTCAGATTACTGGAGGAAGCTTTGGGAGAAACTTTACAGATCTGTTCTTAAGTATTCAGAGCATTAAGATGTGGCTTATCTGAATTATTAACTCAGGTTTCAGGATAAATCTTTTCACAGCTGCATATCTTAACCTTTCAGTCTCATCCTTTTTCACTGCAGAGCTAAAAAACCAATGCGTTTTTGTGTTTACTGAGGTCAATGGGAGCACAAATGTTTGACTCATCTGAAATGCAGGCTTTCCCAATGCTGAAATACAATTTTAGGATCCTAAAGTAACCTTCCTCCCCTGGCATCTTTTTACTGGGTAGAAAGAGGCTCTACAAATAGGAAATGCACAATTTAACACTACAAAGCAATTGCTTTTTTGGTAATACACACAGAAAGTAGTAGAACTGACCGGCTGCCACCTGAATCATAAATTATTTTCACACACCCACCCTCAACCCAAAAAGTCTTTGTTGGTCAGACAGTCCTCGGGGCGTAGAAAGGGTGACTTTTGTTGCGCCTTGGAGTTGGTTCATCCTCAGTGTTGCTGAGTTGCAGCCTTCTGTTGCTCTACTATTTTCATGTCAGTATTTTTCCTCCTGAATCCTTAGCTGCTGCCCATGACAGTCTCAATAATTACACTTATGTGTTACTAGTTTTCGCATCTTAACAAAAATTGGCTCAGTAAAACTGCCAAGTTCACCCAGCCTCGCTGCACTAAACCAGCACTTGGATCACAGAAACATGAGGCTGGAGGTCACATTAACAACCTCAGCTGGTTGGAAGATAACAATCTAAGTATCCATCCCAGCTATATGCTTAAATTAATTATTGTGGGGGGAGAAGCAACTTGGATATCTATAGGAAGAAGTCTAGTTGCCATTTGAGGCTCCTGGTCTCCAAGTGCCTTTCCAGAAGCCTGGAGGTTTCCCAGGATATCATGTCTGCCATTCCCTCTGGGGATATCCCAGCTTCCCTATGCACTGGATATCTATCTCTTAAGCATGTAAATCAGTCCCTGTATAACCACACAAAGTGCGATTATGTAGGTTAGCCGTTTTGCAGGTTTATTGTTTTTAATTTATTTTAAACATTTTATTTCTGTCTTTATAAAGATGCATTTCAAAATCTACATTTATTTCATAAATTGATACATGAAATATTCTGGATAAACCATTTGTGGCAAGATCCAAACAAGGTATCTACCTATTTACCACAATTGTATAAATGTTCTCTGCATGTATAAAGTAGGAGTGAGGGGCTGATATATTTTCTGAGTCTGGCAAGATGACAAGCTCAAGAAAGAATGTGGAAAGTCAGAGTCTGTCATGTTTACCTCAAGTAATGTCACTGACCTCAGTGGAAGTTAGAAGCTGATACCTGTCAAGGAGCATGAAGAATCCAATACATCTTTTTCTAGAGGTTAAGACTCTTGTAAATTAGGAGATTCTCATTATTTTCAACTGTTTCTGTTTTCAAAGTGAGATGAAATGCTACATATTGTTCTAGCAATCAGAATTTCACCTTCCCAGAGCTCCATATGACATCGGAACCACCAGACGCTGCAAGATAGATTGTAAGAAACCCCAAATCTAATAGCAGTGTAAAATATGGTACAAACACGTAGTCAGGCAACATAAACTGCTGTGATGATAAATAGAAGTATGAGCGTAAGAACAAGATTAACATGATAAATAGAAGGAAATCTATGGGATAGGACAGTGTGCCCAAGAATAACCAGAGCAGAAAATTAACTTTCTGTGAAATCATAGTGACATACTGATAATTGTGTGAAGAAATCTACTAGAGAAAAGTCCATCTGCTGATATCAAAGCTTTCCTTCCTACTTATTGGTTAGGGTTTTTTCTTTAGTTTTTGGTTTGGAGTTTTTTGGTTTTCTGGTGTTTTGGTTTGGTTTGGGGTTTTTTTGCCTTGGAAGCTAGAAAAGGATATTGTATGATAAATTAATTAAATAGTGCCATGAAGAAGGAGAAATTATTAGCTTCTGGAATTTGGAAAAATAAATACTGGAACTAAAAGACAAAACTATTGCTTGAGTAGAATCCATACCTTTCACTATCAGGGTCAGAACTTACTTTATGCACTCATCTTAGCCAAGGTTTATTACTGGAAGGATCTGTGCTTGGCGTTAGAATCAAAAAGTGCTAGAGTGGAGTCTGAGTGCAAGGGCTTGTCTAATGGTTCAGGTATTTTCCTGAAAAGTGAGAACTGCTTCATCATACCTTGTATTGTCTTGAGAAACCCTTCTCCAGACATTCCTTTAGAAATTCTCCCAGTGTTAGAGAGGAACTATGGAATAGTCAAGCAGAGGCTTTGCTCTGGCTTGAGAGGGCACTGAGTTGAAAAAGATCTGCTTTCAACTAGACAGAGTGAAAATTTGAACTTAGATCTCTAACATCAGCTTTCTAGTCAGGAAATCACTGAGGAAGATAGGAACAGGCTTCCCACTAGGGTGCTTCCCAGGAGGTAGAACTCTGCAGTAAAGCATTGTTGCTTCTTGATGTATTGAAAAAGAATATTTCAAGACAAAAGAGCTGTAATTCTACTGCACCAGAAAAGGAGATTTTTAAACCTCAGATCTGTCACAAAATAAAACTGCGTTCTCCAACCTGCTCTGATGATAATAGGTGCTTTATGCCTACTCTGATAGACAGGCACAGTCATGTCTTATATGCTCCTCACAAATAAGCAAGAAGTAGTATGTGTCTACACAATTCCTATGGAAAATTAAAATCTCTAACAAGCGACATACATTCATAATGTCATTTCACATCAGCAGTGATACAAGACTACAGAAAAATACTGATTTTGTTAGTTTTCAGACTACAGAGTCCAACCTCAAACATTCCACAAAAGGACAAGCTAAATATGAGTCATGAATAAAGGCAGGATGTCTATACATCCCAGAAAAGATGGTAACAAAAGATAGCCTTACTGCAAAACAAGATACTGTTTTCTCTTGAGTTGTCAGTAAGCTCCAAATCCTGCTTGGTACTCTGAAGATCTGAATCTAGTACATACATTGTCACGCACATGATTTGTTTTGTTACAATCTCTACATAATCATATTCAGCATCAGAAGCATGCCAGTGACACTCATTTAGTGAGAGAGAAGTGGAAGAGGAGAGCAGGGATGAGAGAATCAAATTTAGGAAGACTAAATTCCCAAACACCAATGCCATTAGAAGTTTAAAGTAATATTTTCATGCTTCCAGGTAGAAATAAGTGTTTGAAGAGTTGCATGAAAAATCAAGCTTTCTGATTAGCTTTTACTAACACACCAGCTCACACCAAAGAACATTTAAATCAAATATCCTATTTTTTTTAATTATCAGAGAAAGATTATAAAATCACTATGTCATTATATATGTGCGTGAATATGTATATATATACATCTATAAAATAATTTTTATACACTCAATTTCAAAATGTTTTCTTATTAGTAGATGACAGACACTAAGAATAAAACCTTTAATTATATTTTAAATGAGGCTATTTTAATTATTTAGATAGCTGTGTTTGCTTAGCATTTCTATACTGTTATTTCTCCACCTCCATAATAGAAAATGAATTTAGTTCTATTAAGACACTTTCCCACAGAATATTTCCAGACACTGGAAAATTGAAAAAGATAATAAAAATAAGATTGTAGTTTGGAATATTATTTAAATAGACAATTGTTTTGATAATCAAATAATTATTTGCTTTTATATATACATATATACGCACATATATATGCATATATACATACAGGTATACAGGCACAGAAATACAAAAACATATCTGCATACATAGGTATTTTATTTAGTTCTTTAAATCCACTTTTGTCTTAATGAAGTTTTGAAGATAAAGGAAAAGTTACCTTCTTTATTCATTCTTTATGCCTATTTAATCTATGTCTTGACAATGCTCAGCCTTCATCAATTATTTTTCATCCGTGTGCTAGAGGTTTCACCTGGTGCGATTGCTGGGAAATGAGGCAGTCAGTGTTTCTTGTCAATGAAAAATAGAAGTGCCTGACACACATTGCTATTGCTTGTACCTATAAATGGCCTCATGTCTTTCAGTGGTTTAGAAAGCCAGAGAGGGCAACTTGGTGTTGTGGCACCCTGCAGAATAAAATAGTAGAAAATAAAACAAGAGATTGAACGTGATTAAATCCAAGATCACTAATGCCTGCATGTTTTTCTGGCCACCACAATGCCAACGCTTTGTCTGCTGCATTGAATACGGTGGGGACACTGAACTGTGGTAGTGGGTAGGACAATGTGGTGACACCCTTTGTTAGTTTCCCATAGTCTCTGATGTATCCATGTAATCTATCCAAGTCATCTATTACTTATACAGGAATATCCTTGTACTTTTATATGCACAGATGCTATGATGCTGCACAGCAGGAAGACAGGTAGCTTAGCTAATCAGTCAGTCAGTCAGTCATGGGAAAAAAGATACCTATGTTCAGGAAAGCATAAGAATTGATCTCCTGCTGAGTGTTAGATTTAGCTGAGATACAAAGAGAAGAGTCTGAGGCTGTATTTCCTTTCCGATATGCAATGGGTTCTGTGACAATGCAGTGCATAAATCTAAAATGAGTAAGTAATGCTCAATTACAAGCATTCATTAACATCTGAAAGAGAAAAAAAATCCAGCATTCAGACAATACTTGGTAGTGGTTTTGAAAAGTATTGTGAACTAATGACTTTCCAGTTCTTTCTGTGAATAGAACTGCTGTTTCTAAGATACATCAGTCTATCCTGAAATGGATGTAAATGATATATAGGTGAATGGGCTTAGCATGGCTGGACACGTCATGCCTGAGTTGGCTACTGCTGCTGCCACTGCCCCTGCCATGACTGAAGCTGAGTCAGAGCAGTCTCATTCAGCTTATCCAACTGTGTAGCTGACATATTTTGCTTCATCATCTTCAAGAAACATATCTGTAGAAGTATGATACTTTTTCAGACACTTTTTAAGGAGAGTTTTGGACTAAGAAATGTGTTCATCTATTTTTGGTGTATGTGATATCACAAAAATAAATTACTAGAGAAAATTAGGGTTTACTCTTGGAATTACTCATATTTTCTGTTCCTTCTACTAGCAAAACTACAAGCTGTAGTCTTGAGTAGATTAATTCATTGACAAATGAGGTTGATGCTGTTACTGTAGAGTTTCTTCTAGAAAACTCTCTTAGGAAACCTCATCTATGTTTACAAGTTCCTAAAGGGTGGGTTGAAGGATGATGGAGCCGGACTCTTTTCAGTGGTTTCCAGCAATAGGACGAGGGGCAACAGACATAAGCTGGAACATAAAAGTTCCACTCAAAAATGAGGAAGAACTTCTTTACGGTGAGGGTGACAGAGCACCGGAACAGGCTGCCGAAAGAGGTTGTGGAGTCCCCTTCTCTGGAGATTTTCAAGACCCGCCTTGATGCAGTCCAGAGCAATGTACTCTAGGCAATCCTGCTTAGCAGGGGAGTTGGACCAGATGATCTCTAGAGGTCCCTTCCAACTCTGACAATTCTGTGATTCCATGATGAACCTGTTGGAGTGAGTCCAGCGGAGGGTTACAAAGATGATCAGAGGGCTGGAGCATCTCTCCTATGAAGACGGGCTGAGAGAGTTGGGGCTGTCCAGCCTAGAGAAGAGAAAGCTCCGGGGACACCTTACAGCAGCCTTCCAATACTTAAAGCCGACAGGAAAGTTGATGAGGTACAATTTATCAGGGAGGGTAGTGCTAGAACAAGGGTTAATAGTTTTAAACTGAAGGGGTGTAGATTTAGATGAGATATTAGGATGAAATTCTCTGTCCAGCCTAGAGAAGAGAAAGCTCCGGGGACACCTTACAGCAGCCTTCCAATACTTAAAGCCGACAGGAAAGTTGATGAGGTACAATTTATCAGGGAGGGTAGTGCTAGAACAAGGGTTAATAGTTTTAAACTGAAGGGGTGTAGATTTAGATGAGATATTAGGATGAAATTCTTCACTGTGAGGGTGGTGAGATACTGGAACAGGTTGCCCCAAGTTGTTGTGGATGCCACATCCCGGGAGCATTTGGTGGATTCTTCAGCAGACAGCCTTTTCAGCGTGCTGCACAAAGGATGACAGTCACTTCTTTATGGTTCTGTGGCATCGGGAGGCCATTGCCCTAATTGGAAAAGGTCTTTATTGGAAACAAGTGCCTAATTTCTAGTTTAATTTGTCTGGCCCTAATTTTCAGTTTCAGAAATTGTAAAAGAGTATGGTACGAGAAACTCCGAGACCACTTTTATATCTACTTTGGAACTCAAAATGTGCTTTGTTCTTGTTTTCCTTAAATTTTCTCTCAGAAAGAAAGAAAACATTCTACATCAAAATAGTAGTGTGAGTCATTTGAAACAATGAAAAAGAGTGCTATCTCTATTGTTTAGATTTAGGATTATTCTTTAGCCACTGGCTCCCACCTACCCATTTTCTCTCCTTCCAGGCATGCATACCTTCTTCCCAGCCTCCTCAGTAGTGTTCATTTTAGTGCAGGCAGAGACAGCACGATCTTTCCCTTTGAGAGAGACAGATTATCCTACAGCAATACACCCTTGTTTGTCAGATATCAAAAACTTTGGAGGTTTCAGGTTGTCATTCAGCCAGCAACTAAGCACCACACAGCTGCTTGCTCACCCCCGGTGGGATGGGGTAGAGAATCAGAAAAGTGAGAAAACTCATGGGTTGAGATAACGACAGTTCAATAGGTAAAGCAAAAGCCATGCACACAAACAAAGCAAAGCAAAGCAAGGAATTAATTCACTACTTCCCATGGGCAGGCAGGTGTTCAGCCATCTCCAGGAAAGCAGGGCTCCAGCATGTGTAATGGTTACTTGGGAAGACAAACACACTTACTCCAAAAACCCCTTCCTTTTTCTTCCACCAGCTTTATATGCTGAGCATGACACTGCGTGGTATAGAATATCCCTTTGGGCAGCTGGAGTCAGCTCTCCAGGCTGTGTCCCCTCCCAAATTTTTGTGCCCTCCCAGCCTGCTCATTGGTGGGGTGGTGTGAACAGCAGAAAAGGTCCTGACTGTGTAAACACTGCTCAGCAGTAATGAAAACATCCCTGTACTATCAACACTGATTCCAGCGCAGGTCCAAAACACAGCTCCATACTTGCTACTATGAAGAAAATGAGCTCTGTCCCAGACAAAACCAGCGCACAGGTCGAATGAAAGAGCACCACACAGAAAGGCTTCCGAGTCAGAGGGGTCAATGAATCTATTTTCCATGGCTGTTTTTGATTCCATACTGTGCAAACTTTTTTTAGGTCATGCAAAACTGCTCATGCATAGTTCCATGTTACACACAAAATGGGGAAAGAATCTTTTCAGATGGCTACAACCCTCCCTCTCATCTCTCAGTAAATGCTTTTTCTTAACTGAAAAATGAAATCTGCACTAGTGGATAAGCCAGTGCTTAAAAGTTCTTTAGACTATTGTTGTAAGTCATTGAAGCTAAACTTTCTTCTTTATAGGGATGCACTCTCCATGAACAATTTGTAATTCAGTGCTGAGGAGACTCAAATGCACAACTGCCTCACCTAATTCACTAAGACAAGGTAGAAAAGAGGAGAAGAAAAAGGAAAATGCTTTAAAATCTGTGACAGTGTAAAAAAATAGTGTTTATTTGAGGGGAAAGGAGCACTGTGGTTGAATTATTTATTGAATTTGTTGTTTATCCTCGGAACAATGCTGACAGTTAAAATGAATGTATAATGAAGAACAAAGAAAATCGGGATCTAAATTGGGGTAGCTCTAATGAAGCTAATAGTTCTGGCCCAGTAAAAATTATAACATGTTAATCTTTCAATTTAAACTAATTTCACCATATTTTACTCTTTTCATCATATCAGGTAAGCTTTGTCTGCCTAGTCTAACCACATGATGATTCAAATCCCAAGTATTAGTTTTTTTTTCCCTAAGCTCTAATACATTTTATTCATTTGTTGCATATCATCCCGATGAAGTAAAATATTTATCACCAAATCCTGTTTAAAAATTTCAAAAGTTTCATTTTGGGACAAATTTAATTTCTCTGATTCAGTTTTGCAGGACTGTGTCACTGTATAGCCACAAACTCACAAACCTTATTTCCAGAAGAATCTGTAAGATTGTCTGATCTTGTATCACAGCAAGCCAAACAAACTATTTGGTTGAAGAGCACTTTTCAGAAAGGCATCTAGTCTAGTGCAGGGGATTTTCCATTTATGATGTTGCATAAACAATATAATCAAGTTATCTCTTTATCTCCATTTGGGATATATTAAATATCTTTAGCTTTTAACGTTTTTCTGTATAAGGCATTCTGTCCAACATTCAGTTCAGATCTATGTCGTTTCTCTGTAGTGCTTCCAAATAACCAACATTGGGTTTAAAGGGGAAACAGGAAAACTAAAACCAGGTTTTCCAGATGGTTTTCGCTAGTTCTGTGTTCAGAGATAACATTAGCTTCATGAATTTGTTATTTATTGCAATGGGCAGCCATTTTGAGTTGCTTTCTACGAAGGTTATGTATTAGCAGACAAACTGTAAAGTGACTGAATGGCTGCCCAGGATCCACTCTTTCGGAAACAGTGGCAAGCCCATGTGCCTCATCAAAGGTTAAGCAGAGTGATCTGACTGCCATTTTCCCAAAACCAAGAAGGCCTTTGCCTTTGTGAGTTGCAAGGATGCCAGTCTCTGCTTATGGCTCAAAACCAGTAGTATCTTGCTTTTATTAGAAAAAGTGACTCCCACACACTGTATCTCACTCGGAAAAATGTTAGTCACAGTTGTTCAGAATGACCAGGACTGAAATTGTCACAAACCTAATATAATTCTTGTGTACATTTGGAGCCAGAAATGGATATTTGTAAAAATACTATGCTTGCCTGGTGAGAGTTATCTGTTCCTGCTACCAGAGCTTGGGAAGAGGGCCTGAAAGCCTTATCCTTTAAGAAAGCGAGGCAGGCTGTTACCAGATTATAAGAGCAGATACTCGGTGGAAACTAATTCTAGTTATGGACTTGAGATCTGTCTGCTTTTAGGTGACACTGGACTCCTGCTAAAGGCATACACAGATTTTTCCATTTAGGCTGTAAGTATGCAGAAACAGGTCTGGGAGCCTTTGTGCAGTCTAATCTCCATGAAGACACATAGTTTATTAAATCTTAATCATCTTCAGAGTATTCCCTAATGTAGCCCGCTATTCTATCAGAATGACCCACTATCTTTGTTTTTACATTTCTTTTGCAATTGTCTTTTTGATGCATCTTTGCATGAACTTCATATCCCTAAACATAGTTCAAATTATATTCTGCTCTTGCTTTGTCCTCATTATTATTGTCCTTTTGCTAAACATTGTGTAGTCCACAAATTTCATCAGGAGACAGATATTTAAGAAACGCATGCCTAAATGTAATTTCCTAAATACTCATAATGATTCCAATCAACTGTACTGATTTTAAAGTGTTTTAGGCACAGCGAAATGCCTACTGAACTCAAATGTACACACGTACATGCAGACATGCATGCTTCAGTTTATAAATGCATATATGTTATATATGGGTCAGAGGGTAAGTTATTATATTTAGGCACAATATATTTAATATTTAATGAGAGATAAAATCATTAATGATAGCAACATTGTACATAATTCTACCCACTCAATTTAGTGAGAAAAAAATTCATAGAAGCTTTGATGAGCATTCTGTGCAAGAATTAATTGTTCAGAATAGTGTTTGCATTCTGAACAAGCAGTAAGTGATTTCAGACCTGAACTCCAAATTATAGTAGAATCAAAAATATTGCCAATTTTTTTTTGCAATCCTCTTAAAGATGTATCAGTAAAGACAGGCAGAAGGACTTCTATACAACATTAACAGCTTAACAAACTATAAAGCAGGTCAACTAAAAGACCAGTTAATTAAATTTTTCACTTTATTCCTGGAAAACATATTGTGATATTGTCAACAGTATCAGCAGGGTCTGACTTTCAAAGATGAGACATATAACACTGGTGCAATAGGGATTGCTGAGTTCAATGAGCATTTGGATATAATTTTTCAAGCAACCCCCGAGGCAATAGCCCCTACACGTAAGGGGAAAAAGCCTTTTATAAACTCAATTAATAAAAGGAATGGTAAAAATCCATTATGGAAATACAACAGTCAGAGTAGAAACAATGCTATGTCTAAGGTCCAATTAAATGTTCTAAAATAGAGTGCAGATGCCTTATCAGAATAACAGCAGAGAGATTATTAACTCCCCTAGGTATACAGGGCAAAGTAATGAGGCCGGGCTAGGGTCAGCCAAGCATTAAGAAAAAAGCTAGGAATCTCCATAAAGCACCCATCCAGGGGTTAGAAGAATCAACAAATTTAGAGGTTAGGGTTAAACTCAACAACAGCAGCAGTTTTCCGATGTTTTTAGCCTGTGCTGAAGCCAAACTTTGTGTGATACCTGCTATAAAGCTCTGCATGCATACGCTACAAGACAGAGTTCAGATCCAAGTTCTGATCTGTGAATCAAGTTGCATAATCCCTTGCCAACGTCTCAATATATGTTTTAAATATTTAAAAATAGGTGCAATATCTCTTTCTTATTTCTCTTCTTACCTGTAGAAAAGAGAACTTAATCAATTAATAGGATTGTTATTTCTTTAGTGGTGCTACCCATCTATTTCAGAAGATTTTACTCAAGTAAATCTAAAGTGAAATTACAACATTATTTTCTAAAGCAATGAAGGTTGTGTTCACTCTCAGTGCGGGAGAAAACATTACAAAATTCGCTGTAAGATCCCAAATGAAGGGAAAGTAATAATTATTTTAAGCAAAACTTTTCACTCACTCATATGTACTGTTTTCTAGATTCCACGTGCTCATTCTCCCAAACTCATGAGTACCTATATATCTATGCATAAGCGGTTCTTTGCACCTCACATGGAAGATAAAGGATGCAAGTTATAGATACTATCTCCTTAGTCACAACTTTGAGTACGACCCATCAAGGTATGGGTCTTTACTATGCACAGTTATGTCTCAGATTGTCGTGGTTAGTAATAATGAACTGGTATTTGTATAGGTCATTCCTATCCATTAGGAGTCAACAGTTACTATTCTTTGATCTCTTGCCTCAGAATCTTGGTTACTTCACCCTCATAAACACTGTGCATTATCTTTTCTCTTGTTCCAGGTATTTTTATGACTAAAGTATACCTTCCTGTTCTGATGACAGCAACAGAAGCAACACATACGATGTGTCACCACTTGTTATCACAGCTTGGGTTTTCTGTTGATAAGTTGTCTATGCTATGGCTTCGTTGTCACTCAGGCGTTTTGATCCTGATATAAGCAACACACTTGTAATGTTTACCAATTTTGTCCTTAGTAGTTAATTTTAATCATTCTTTAAAACCCTTGCTCTGTTGTTTCTCAGGTGTTTTCAGACATACTTATTTCCATTCATATTTCATACCAACCTTAATATTTACATTACAGATCTCTAAATTGTTTCTTGTGGGAACAAATTCATAATCTAGGTACAACCGAAATTACTATCCAGGAATAGTCTGAATGTCAAGCTTAAACACCCAAGAAATACTGATGTATATTTTGTAGTTTCAATTCATATTGTTAGCCAAGATTCACAGCCATAATCATTTTGAGAAGGCATGATTCTATGGATCACTGTGATCCAGACAAGCCTGCTAGTAAAAGTCAAAATTTTTTCTCCAATTAAAAATGAAATTGAGTTAAAAATAATGTCTCTAGCATCCAACAGCAATCAGAAGTTTATGTACTGATACATGTGCTTGAGGAAAGTCCAGCTTCTGGTGAATGTGATATCGAGGAAGTAGCCTGTACAAGTAGTTTCAATTTTTCTCTATTACTACCATCTTGTTTAAGTGTAGCTGTACCAAACATTTCTTGAGCTATCTCTGGCTGCAGCTGATAAGAGTCTGAGATGTCCTTGTGTAAGTTTAACATGAAAGAGACATTCATTCCCAATGTGTCCTAAAACTTGTATCAGCCACAAGTTCTTTCTATGACTTAGCAAAATGAACACAGTTAACTCCAATTGGGTTCTCCTTCCTTTGTTTGTTGATTTCCTTAGATAGCACATTTATGAAGGTACACACTATGCCTCTGACGTAAAACTCTGGGAGGAAAAGCGCTTGCTTTTTGTTATTTGTTTTTTTTTTTTTTAATCAGGTGGCCCACTGCAAAGATATATATACCTACTGCAAAGTGATCACAATGTTATTTCAAATATTACATTGGAAATGAGTTGTACTCTTACCTCTTCTAAATCTGGTGCAAAATAAAAGATATCTTGAAAAGAGTGCTACTAAGTTCTAGCTGAAAGCACTGATATTTAAAAGAAGCATATTTTTAAAAATTTTTTATGAGAACTGGCACATTTAAATACAAATAAAGGAAAGTATAAATGAAACAGTTCTATTTGCTAATAAAAAAGGACCACTTTTACCCCCTTGTTTTTCCAGTGATACTTAAATAAAGCTCAGATATAATATTTGTGACTTTTAACTAAAAACTTTATATCAATCTCTAAAAAGGTATATGAATAAACTGAAAGTTGTAAAAGCTTCTTGCAAATGCACGTGAATGAGATTAGCTAGGGTGTGGTAAATTCTAAATGAAGAAGTCTCTAAACTCAGCCTCCCAACATGTTGCTGCCTTCAAATCAATACTTCTTTCCCGTTGAAATAGATGTAGTTCTGTTCCTCCCTTGTGTGAGCGTGTGCATGTGTACAACCATGTAATTTTGTTATTTTGGAGGAGGAAAGGTAGGGCTCTGTAGATTCAGGAGTAGTTGGACAAATATTTCTTTTTCTGAATGCAACATCTGAATTCATCCTTCTGCAACCTCTTCAAAAACTGGCCACATGTTGACTTAACTGAACAGCAATATTTGTATTACATGCTTCATACTGTGCCAAGTAAGTCACCAAGGTGCTCAGTACAAGTTTTGCTGTCCACACATCTGTTGTTTGCCATAGCAAGTTTGACATTAACAAAGAGAAGAGTCCTCAATGGAGCTATGTAGCAGATTGTGCCATACTGAGAGCACAAAGGAATGGCAGGTGATTGGCAGGTCTCTAGCACCTTTCTCAAAAGCCAGACTGTGTTGGGGTGGGGAGTAGAAGTTCCCTAAGGGTTTCCAGCACAGATATAACTGCATTTGATTTGAAGGAATCACTGTGAACAGAAAGGAACAGAACTCAAAGAGAGTGATCTGATTCTGGTGGCACAGTTATGAAAGGGTAAGTTTGAAGGAAGTTGTGCATACTAAGCCAGATCAGAAATAAATGTTGTCAAAGAAAAACCAGGAAAAGCTGGAACAGGCTTCTGTCATTTTGGACTGATTGAGGTATATTTAGCTTTAGCATCTGCTGAAAACACAGCAGATGTATGTGTATCTAGATTCTGGTTTAAGTTTAGCAGGTGACATTGAGAACATTGTAGGAACTTATATATCAGAGAGACAAAGGGTAATTCCTCTTATAGATATAAAAGACTTGTCCATAATATCGCCATTTGGTAAAGTTGACAAAAGACTGTCCTATTAATAAAGGAATGTTAAAATAATGCTGATTCAATCTCTGTTTAAAATGAAATAAGGTTTCTTTTTTTTTAATCAATCACTTTAAATTATTTTATAAACATTTCTCAGAAACAGGACAAGAAAAACTTACAGCAAACATCCTTGTTAGTTTTTATCTGACCAAACTACCATGACCTTTACTCTTGTTTTCTCATACGTTGGCACTACCTGCAGCCATGTGTACATTTATCTTGACAGAATAAGATACTACTCTAAAAATAGGAGAGAGACTACTTTAGGCATGATGTCAAGTTTTGCTAACATAATTTTCTGCTTGGGAACCATTTCCTTTTGCAACCTGGAGTTATTTTTAAATAACATGAAGTTACAAGGTGAGACCAAGAATTTTTCTTTGATTCCCAGGTTTAGTAGCATAGCTTGGCTACATCATGACTCTATGTCAGGGTGAGACCAAGGTAGTTAGTCTGCCTCATATCCATAAAAAGGAAGGTGTTTTACATCCTCTAAATTTTGAAGGAATTTTGTAGGCAAATTACATAGTCTTAGGGTAGCATTAATATTCTAATTGCTAAGTATTTGTGATGAAACAATACATGAGGCCTTTGGACCTCAGCACTTGTTTCCAAGTCTGCTCAAGACTCACAAAAGGGTCTGTGAGTCTGGGGCTAGTGTGGAACCCTCCACTTGAGGTCTTGATGTGTCCTCAAGCAGTAATTTTGCTCCACTTTGATTATGATTACGATATCTAATCCAAAACTGAAATATTAGATTAAGACTTTCTCCTTCAAGGAGGGAGGGTAGATGTCTGTTGCCCCAAGGAAATATTTCAGGGTCATTCTGCTTTTCATTTTGGTAATACTGTCTTTCCTGTTAATAAATAAATGTAAAGTGTCTAAAATGTCCCTTCATGGGACATGAGAAACCTCCTTAGTCTCTTGGGGTTATTTCTTTGTTTTGATTTTTAATCTGGAAAATAGATTGATCCTCCTTTAAAGGAGCATGACCACATCCAGCTGAGAAAGAGGAGTATTTTAAAATTATTAAACCAGAAGAACTATGCATCTGCTGCAATGTGAGACGATTCATATATTCCTTGTAATTAATGACAAGTAATAAGTAGAGTTTTAGAAACCATTTGCAGAACAGTAAAAGAAAATGGGGTAATTTATATTAGTATTCCAGATATGGTATGCTACAATGTGATATATAGCATTCATAGGTAAGACTGAGAAGTAGTGCTATAGGGCTAAAATAATGACTCTGTGAGGCTAATAGCCAGTTTTGAATGTTCAGAAAGTTACCTCTACTTTTACTATTGATGTACAAATTTCCCATCATTCTTTGTAATATAAAGCTAGTCACATATCCCAGAAAAAAAATATCAAAAATACTCTACCTGAATCAAGAGCAGCCCAGGTTTGGAGCAGGATGGTGGGATGCCTATGTACCTTTATACTTAATACACACAAAACTTTCCTCCACTGGCAGAAAGTGGAAGCATTGCTTGCAAATATGTTATGAGATTAGTTGGAAAGTATGTCCAAGAAGAATGCTGTTGAAGTTCATTCAGTCTATACATGCACCATTCATGGACATATTTTGCTGCCTCTCCTGGTCAGATGGGACCAGATGGGGGTACTTGATTTCTGGGGTTGCAGTATCTACCACAGCAGCCTGGATATGAGGTTTTACTCAGGTCTCTCCAGCTCCAGCCAGTTTTATTTTGCCAAAATTAGAACTAAGATGCCATGATTTGATCTCAAATGCAGTGATAGGAGGGCGTTATGGGAGGTTCACATGGGGGCTGGGTAAAATGTTGAAGTGGTAATTATTTTTTTTCCCCCTTCTTATCTTCCCACTGCAGAAACTTGTTTTCTTCTAAATCTACTTTGTGAGGTCTGGATCTTGCTTGCTCTGGCCCCTATGAATAGTTTTATATGTTTGATTCCTTCCATTTTGGATTATTGTTCATGTGCCTGATAATGCAGGCTTGAGACTTATTCTTTCCTGAGAAAATCTTTGCATATTGCATTTTAGATTCAAAATGCTAATAAGAAATGCCATAAAACACCTGAGGGAGAAATCCTTCAGATTCTTCGAAAGCAAAATCATCATGAATTGTTTCAATTATTATTTTAAATGAGTGCTTTAAGCACTCTAGAATAAACAGTACCAACAGGTATCCCTCAGATTAAGTTCTTGATGTATAGGTCAAATATTCCATAAATTCAAAACAATGCTGCATAAATGCAGTGAAGTAATGCTTTGAAGGTATGTAGGTAACACCTCTGGTATGCTGCAGTTCCTAGTCTAAAAAGTCATGAATTCTTATTAACAGAGATAATAAACATATCAAGACATCAACAGATTTGCAGAAAAAATAAGACTAGCACTTAAAAGTGATATTCCTAGATGTCTTTTAATCTTTATTAGGAATGCTAGACAAAGGAAATAGGAATATTATTTTTAACATAAAAGTTTGTTATTATCTTTAATTGCATTAGTGTAATGTGATTGAGTTTACACATATATCTGTATACATGAATATGTATATCAGAGCATGCAAAAGTGTTCTGTGTGTAGGTATGTGTTTATATGCAAAGTTCACACATTGTACAGTTGTAAAGCTAGTCATATTGACGTAAACAACAGTGGTTTATAATTGAGTCGTTTCATTTATACGCACTTTATCCCATGTTTCTAGTAACCCTTCAGAAGAGTATGTCACAATGAGATGTTAGACTAAGGAGCAATTGCAGAGATTATCATATATTAGAAGGTTCCCACTCCAAACCATAGAATCATAGAATCTATTGTCTTTGCATTTAAATCCACATTGAAAACAATCAGCCCTTGATTGTTTTCAATGTGGATTTAAATGCAAAGACAATAGATGATAGATAAAATTAAAATTTTAACGTATCTAGTAAAATTCTATTACAGAATTTCTCAGCCACTGAGAGCCCAATTGAGAAAGGTTCTGAAGGCAAGACTTTTAAAGCTTTTTGACACTTTGAAACAATGACCTTTAAAAAACCTTATCAATCTAAAGTACCTGTGTTTGCACTGACCTGGGTAAAAGACGCAACTACGCAGCATCAGACATACACATGGTTTAATAGGTATGCAGGCATCTTAAAAATAATTTCTTAATCATGCAGAAATGAAGATAAGAAAGATGAAACAGTGGGTTATAGCATTAACTTTCAGTTAAGAAAGATGAAACAGTGGGTTATAGCATTAACTTTCAGTTCAGAAAAGCTGTGTTCCAGTCTCTCTTCTGCCATATATTTTGCTAAGGGCTGGAGCCATGACACTATATAAAATGAAGTTCTTAACCTTTACATGCCTGGTCCTCAGACTAGAAAGCACTGTAGCATCTAGATATTCCTTTTATATTACTTTAAAAAGTTCAGGAACAGTGCTATGACAGTTCTTACATGTAATTATGAAATTAAAGAAATTTAAGATTCTTGTTCATTCCCATCTATACTGGGCAATAGTGCTATTTCAAGAAAGATAAAAAGTAGCCCTTCCCTACATAATTTATAAGCCACTAGGGAGAAATATATAACACAAAAAGCAAATAGAGCCATCTCATCTTTTTGTACTCCAATCACAAAACATCCTACCAAAGATTAACCTCCCCCTCCCAAGTAGTCAGATCTCCCTCTCCTTTGTCTTGAATTTAATACTGTCCATGAGAAGAGGATATACATATGTCTCCCTAAAGGATTTTTTTGTTCAAGAATCATATAAACTCTAGCTTATATGAAGCCAAAGCAAGAGAAGGAAGCAGAGCTTCCCAGGTGAGGTTGCTTCTAAATGTGCGTTAGTGTCCAGAGAATTTGGGACAAACTAAGCCATGTCTGGGATACTTACATATCTCCATAGCAGCTAGACAAAGCTGTGAAGTTAGGTAGATGTGAAAACAGATGTCATTAGTTGTGGACTTCCCTTTAAAGTGCTGTTTAATTTCTGACTCAATATGAAAGAAGCTGTGATAATTTTAAAAATTTAAACTTGAGGAGTTTTTTTCTTATAGTTCTTTATGCTTTTCTATTGCCAAAGGTACTAACAGAATTTAAAAAACATGCTAAATTCAAATTTCCATTTATGTGGAAAAGATACACTTCCTGACATAAGCTTTGCCCTTGCATTTTCTTTCAAACAAGTGAGTCTCTCTAAACTGAGGTGACATTTATCAAAAAATCAATACAGCATGAAAGAGAAATCTCAAAGTTTCCTAACTCAGAATTCATGAAACGACACAGCTGAGTTTCTTTCTCAGCAAGGCCATCGGGTTTTCATTCCATAAGAAAACTGAAATAATTGCTAATTTCCTTCCTTATGTCTCCTTTGTAAATTAGAAAGTACTTCAAATCATGGTAGCCAATATGTATGCACGTTTCTTGTGCATTACCTCTAAAATATTGGGAGGCTTTTTTCCTCTATTTTTTGTTTAAGATAATTAAAATTAAATTCCTACAATATTGCCTAGAATTCTGGGTACCTTGACTATTCACTCCCACTTACTCAGGGGAAAACTGTGTCAATTGCATCTGATCTGGCTTAGCCTCAGGAGAAATGTTCTCAATTACATCACTCCCCAAAACAGGGGGAAAAAAGAGCTAAACTTAAGGCTTAGAAGTCATCCTCTGATCTTTTAGCAACCAGTTCATGTGAAATACATAGGAATGTTGATTATGGGAATAATGTACATATTCTCCCCATCCAAGCGCTCTTCCTTGGCTAATCAGTTTACTATGAACATTTTTAGATTGCAGCACTCTGTGCTTCCTTTTGATGTATATCATTAATTACTTGCTGAAACCTATATAACTTCAGTGGAATTTTCTAATTGTCTTTTCTCATCTCCCACCCATGGGAAAACAGAATTCTGTAATGTTGATAAGACACACAACACAAGTGATTAAAATCCTGTGAAGAAGCATAAAATGTTCAAATGTAAAAATTCAAAATACAGAAGGGAAATTGAATATAATTTCATTGCCTAAATGTTTTCGATGGCTGCACTGATTTTGTAGAGTGCTTGGGTAAAACCCATAAGTGTGACCTGTTAATTAAAGATTGAGCTTAGAATGCTCAGAGGATTTACCATTTCTTTCAACTTTCTAACAAACAAAGATGAAACTCTGAATTTCAGGGTAAACCAAACACAGGGTAAATAATACTGATTGTCTATCGCTGTTTGTTCTGGCAGGAACAAGCGAAAACTCAGTATTTATTGCTTCTTATCTCTTTATACCCTTTAAAAATATGTGGAACAGTTAAGTCAATATGGAAACTGGAAAGCCATGGTTTTTAGAGTGTTACTGTGAACTACTTAAATAATATTCTTACTTTAATACAGTTGAGTAACCATGTTTGTTAGTAATCATTTACCTGTGACTGATGTCTTCTAGTACTTCTGTAGTGACAAGTGGTTTATTCATTGTTTCCAAAAGCCTTGTTCTTCCAACTTACTGGCTTGTCTTCAGTGAATAAAGGTGGCAAAATCAGATTCTAGGAAACTTTAGCATTTCAATAATATGATGAGATATCTACTAAATACATTTAAACTATCCCAAATAATTTTTATGCTCTGCTGTTCCTAACATGAAGGGAAAATGGTAGAGTTTTTTACCAAGCAGGAACTGGGGTTTTGTGACAATGAAAAGCAATGGTAAGACTAAGTTTCACCATAAACTGGGTAACAGATAATGATATTAATAGAGGGCCATACATTGCCATTGTCTCCATATGAACTGTTTTTCCATAGTGAAATACCTCACATTCATCCATAAAACTTCTTTCTCTACTTCACAGTATCTAATTCTGTTTTCATTCATTCATTTCAGAAGAGATGTAAGTGCCCTCTGAAACAGGCTATTTGGCTATGAGTCAGAGGCTGATGATGCCACTACATCAGTCTCTCCCTGACTGTTCTGAATTGTGCTATTTTGAATTTCCTTTTACCTGCCCAGGTGTCTGCCCCTGCAGCTTCACGGTCAACTTGATTACATGACACTTCAGATGCTATAACAGGTACTATCTCTTTATGACTCCAGTTCTGGCAAACCACACGCCTATGGCAAAATAGCTGTATTTAGTCACATTTTTAGGATATAAACTTTCTTTCCCTCTCAGCATGTTTAGGTTAGCTGCTCTAATAGTGCCAGTTTCTTGCTTTCCTGCTTCCCTTGTGAAAACTGAGATCTTAAAGTTCTGAAGCTGAATCTTAAAGTAAAGATCAAGTATCAGAAGACTCATGATATAATCACAAGGGTGAGAAACATCAGAGAATTCATAAGTGTATGTGGTTCGATCATCAGAGCAAAGCTGCCCTCAAGGTATCGCCTTAACTTGAAGTAGACCGGCAAAATGATGCATTGCCTGAAGAATCCCTGACAAGAAGAATTAATTGAGCATTTGCATGAAGGTCCAGAATTTTTGTCTTTATGTTTTCACATTTTTATATCTTTAGTATGGATGACTGCTTTTTCTGCTACAACTGAAAGTAACGCTTAATCATTGTTGAAGATGTACGTCCATTTAAGCACAATCAAGAACCCTCTCTCTCTTTTTCAGGCTAGACTTATAAGGAATTTTTTTTTCATGACTTTATAAATTTCGTATTCTGAAGATACCAATGAGTAAAACAGAGATTTTCTGAAAACTCAAGGTGGATTTCAACTGTGACAACCATCTGCTTGGGTCTCAAAAGTACAATATTTTTTAATTTCAGTTGTGCCAAAATTTAAACAATATGTCTTTGCTCTGATTTTTCTTTATTCCTAACTTATTTTTAAGGCCCTTTCTGGCCCCAAAGACCTACAAAGATGCTGAGAAAACTTCTTTTTCTTCCTAAGTATATATAGAAGGGAAAGTGTGAACACGTCAGAGTATTCAGAAATTTCAAAAGATTATATTTTTAAAATGTTGTTTCAGCTTGCAACAGTGGAATGAAGATGGTTCAGCGATCGTCATTCTGGAGGAAAATTTACTGAACAATACTCTTTAATTGTCATGGAGGCCATGGAGACAGAGCTAAAAATAACATCACAGATCACCAAAATTCATGGGCAAGGACCTTGTTGTGGTTAGGCCAGCTATAACCTGCTTAGTCTCCTTAAGGATAATCAGCATGCGATAACATGAAGTTCTGCAGTATCAGCAGCTATTATCACTTGCCACACTAATTTTACTTATCCATAAAATGTTAATGATTGTGAAAGAATAAAAACTTAACATCTGTTTTCTGGTAAGAATTTTAAAATGCTCTAATGGCAGTTAGATGTCAAAACATACTTTGAAAGTCTATAGATAGCAGTAAGATACTCAGCTGTCTTTTGTATTTTAAAAAAATATGCACTTTTCACACAATTAAACCAAACTAATAAATCAAGAGGCCAGGAGAGTAAATGGAAATTTAAGTCTGTATCTTGCAATTATATATACTTTGTATTTTACTCTGTCTATTGAGATTGCTATTGCAATTAACTTGAAGGCTCAAAAATTGTGAATCGACTGCCTAAAATAACGGTCTTTTAAATATACGTAGTTTCAGTTTTACATACTGTGTTCTTGTTATTTGACTACTTCCTTCTAGAAATATCAAATTTTTTAAAAAGCTTTGCACACAAGAGGTGCACAATGCTATGTAATAACAGAAAAAACATTTTGTAATCATCTCAGATGTCCAGAAACAGGTATTAAGAAGGTACAAAGAAAAGAATGAGAACTGAAGTAAATATTACTTGTAGTAATTTAGATCCTTTATAACTGCAAATAAGGGTGTACAAAAGCTCTTGATCGTAAGTCTGTCTTATTCTCATCTAGTATTAATATTCACATTTAACTCTCATCATTATTTGTTAATGCTACATATATTTTGCAAATGTTTATTTCCAGAAGGGATATTAGGCATTAAAACTCATTTTACAGCAACATGTAGTTTTTAAAACATTCCTCATTTTCCCAATTGATGGTTGTTTGCTCTAGTGTTTCAAAAGTATTTCATAGCAAGATTAAAGCATTACTAAATTTTGTGTGCTTGGGATATTTGAGTTCTTTTCTGGATTTCTTTTCCTTCTACGTTTTTTTTTTCCTTTTGCCTGTTTTTCATCATTCTTTTTCCTATCCCTTTTCCCTTAATGTTTTATTATTTCCCTTGGTTTGGTCCTTCTGCCTTCATTTCCCTCCAGCCTCTCAACTCTAAGTACTTATTTTCTCCAGAGAACATTATTTGGGAGTTTTTTCGTTACCCTCTGGTCTAAACTTTTTTTTCCCCCACTTCTACCTGTTCACTTCATTTCACAATGTCTTCTGCCTCTAGGCCTTTCCTGTATTATTTTTTTTTTTCTTATTTTTTTTCAGGAGATCATATTTTCTTTTTCCTTAGATCTTTCCATAGTATTCTCTTACAGAGGTGCTCTGACCCTCTTCCCTTTCTCTGATGGCTTACTATAGATCACCTTTATTGTAGTTCTATCACTCTCCACAGATGTTGTTTCTACTTGTGCTTTTTTTTCCTACACACAAACACGTTCTGCCTGCAGTCACTGAATTTTATGTTTGTTGCCAAACGACATTACTACAGTTACCAGATCCTTTCTTCCCCTTTCTACATAAAGAAACAAAAGAAAAGATGACGCAACAACTTTTTTTTTTTTTCCCCTTTTGGTCATTTGTTTAGTTCCTAAAGAGAATAAAATGGTTCCTAATACAATAGCTGTTCTAAGGATTTAGGACTCGCTGCCTGCAGGTTTGAGTCCCTGTTCTGCTGAGAACTGAACAGTCTGACACCAGCCAAGCTTATCACTTAAGAATCCCACATCTGTTCATCAGTTAGGAATGACTCAGATCCAAGCACTCCCTCTTCCATCCAAGTTGTATTTCAATGACATCTGTCATTAGTCAGTTTAGTTCTTTGGAGAGGGTTGATCTGTTCTTTTCGTCTGTGTTTCATTCTTCTGTTTCATGTTTTGCAATTCTGGGAAATTCAGTATTTTCTTTTTAGTGAGAAGGGAATGGATGTTGAAATAGAATGAAATTTGACTATTAGCTCTTTCGTTCTACCTTTTTACATAGGAGTTACATATGAAATGCAAAAACCTAATGAGATTGCAGCAGTTTCAATAAGAAGAGGATAGAAATGGAACAAGACTACAACCTTAGCACAAGAAATATGTCTATGAGTTTTTCATCTACATGCAAAAAGGGGAAAAAAAATTCTCAAAAGCAGTTTAAGCAGGGAGAAAATAGGTTTTGTAGAGTAATGTAAAGTTGCAAGCGCTTTCATTCTGGCCTTGAATTTTTTCAGAAGCTTGAAAAATTATTTCTACAAAGATAAATGTGCCAAGTTTCCTCTTTCAAGGTCCCAGAGCAATGCATCAGTTACTCTGTAGAATAGTTCTCATTAGCCAAACTAGAATCTGAAGAAACAGGATTATGAGCAAAGAAATTGCAATAAGTATTTTAGCACTCCTGTTGTTTCCTCACTGGCAAAGTTTTCTAACTGTAAACATACTTATATTATCAATATTCTCAATGTGAAGCATACTTATCACAGTGACAAAAAATAAATTTGTTCAGATTTTTCTAAGCAAATGCTTCAACTCATTATCAGCTCATTTTCAATCATTACCATTTTACTGGTTATTTGTCAAGCCTGTTTTATTTTTGTTTGTTTTGTTTTATTTATTTTGTTTAGGAAATACCTGAAATAATTATTACTTACCTCGGTAATTGAGTTTGGTGCTTGTTATTTAACCAATAAACTACTCTTCTGTGAGAAGGCAGTTTGCTCCCGATCTGTAAATCCTTAGCTCCAATTGAGTCACAATTCCAATCTGCAATGAAGGAAAATGGGATAGAAAAGGGAAGAGTGAAGCAGCTTTATATGTTAGATGCTTACAGTTCAGTTTCTCACCTTTTTATTTATCTATTATTCATTATGTGAGCTAAGTAACACTGATAATTAATAAAACCAGTAACTGACTTTTAATCACACATAATGATCTTGCTGTGACTTTCTGAATATAATTCTCTTACCCATAACTTTTCCTATGGTTGTATTGTAGACATGTCTAAACAAACTTCACTTTAAACAGATTGAACTGCAAATGAACTAATTAATTTCTGAGAAATAAGCTAGTAAATGTAATTTAAAATAAAATGAAAATCAAATCTGAGCCTTGGAACTTAGAGCCTTTTGTTTTGGTGATCTGTGTTCTGATCATAAATCACATCCTTGAATTTTTCTGGTAGAATAAAGAAAACCCCCAAACCCATCATTTAAAATTATGGACAGATATATCTGTGAAATGTAAAACAAAACCAGAAACAAAACAGTGATAAATAAATAAAATGCAACTAAAAATGCCTTTATGATGGCATCATCCAAGACAACAATTGAAAAACATGCCTGTTAAAGCCCAGACTATGGAAAGATCACCTTTTATACACAACTTTTGGTTTTCAGTAATTAAAAATCTTGTTATTTTATCACCAGTGAAAGTACAGGGGAAATAGTGACTGCTGTCAGTGCCTCTGTTTATAGCTCTGCACATTCTATAATGTTCTGACAGCTCTCATAGTACTTTTTTTGTGTCTAGTAAACATCTAGTAATGTACCCCAGCTGATACTAATCTCCTGTGACAATACAAATCAGTGAGGTGCATAGGTGTCTAAAGCAACATATAAAATGAAAATACTGCGTGTTAAGGACGCTAAAAAATGCTCTCATTAATTTCTGTTCCTGCTACCTTTTAGAAGCATGTGTTATGCTCTGTACACCCAGAAGTATGACCTCAACACCAATAATATTTTCTCTTTGTATTTTATATTATTTGAAGTATTTTCCTGCATTTAGTGATGCCTTTTAAAGGTAGAAACCATGGAATAATAAATCATTCCTTTTCCCTTTGTTTTCCACTTTTACTTCTTAAACAGATCGCAGCATATTAGGGCTTTTCTCAGTGCTAACTGGAAGTTGTCATGTACACGATAGTGCACATAACAGATGTTTAATTTTAGTGAAATAAATAAATAATATTTAAGAGAACATAAATATATTCTCAGCTGTTCAGTCTATAAGTATTTGAAACAACAAATTTGTGATTGATATCTTCATGGACCTATTACTGTACATAAAAATCTGAACATTGACCTCAGTTATATTCAAGTTGAAAATCAATAAACAACTCCATGTATCACTGATATTTTTCCAGAATTAAAACAATGATATTGAAAACAGTTTAGCCTCCATCTTCTTTCTACCTTGAATTAAGAATGTTCAACCACTGATGTTGTTTCTGTAGGAATTATCATTTTTTTTAGCCGTGTTATTTTATTAAATATGATCATTATCAATGTCACACACTGTTTACTCTTTTAAAGGACTTATCTTTCCAGCAAGTAGATATTTTAATGTATTTTTCATCAACTTCCAACCTCTAAATGACAGTAGCTCTCTCACATTTAGTAAAAGAGAAGATGGATTTGTTCCCAGTCCTCAAAACATTTATTTCTGTATAGTGTTGTCTTCCAAAAGATACTCTTGAAAATAGGAACAAGAATAGAGCAGCAATCAACCTGATAAGCATGTACATAAGCACGCACAATCACTTGAAGTATCTGAAACCAAACCAAAAATGAAGGGCTCAGACCCATTTATTTAGGAAATGTGCCATTTTGCCCTGGAGTTGAAGCAACATATATAAAGCATATTTTCTATGAACACATATCAAAGCAAACTACATCCTATGTCAAAAGCATGGCCTGCTTTACCTACATGAAAAGGCTTTGTTTTCCATTTGACAAAGACAATCAGAATTTTGGACAGGAAACTGAAAAGACAGGAAAGAGTCGGCCGTATCAGTAACAGTGCTGCTTACAGCTGAAGCACACCGATGTTACTAAGGTGACCACTCTTACAGACTGATGCTGAACACATCAGTAATCAGGAGTTTAACTAGTGAAGTTTCTAGAAGTTGGATCTCTGCCTTGGCTAGAATATGAAAGTTTCATGACACTGCTCTTTGTTCACAGACTTTTCCCCAGAACTATCCAGAACGATATGGTTGAAGTGGAAAAATTCCTACAATATAACAAATTAGATCAATATTAGAGGAAACATTTTAAAGAAGCTAATTCGTATACCTGCACTGTTATGTGATAATGTCCACATTAGTGTCAGTGCTTACAATAAGAACTTTCAGGAAGGATTTTAATACATGAATCCCTATGATCTATTGCTATAATGAGCAGAATATCAGAATGTACACACGGACTTCTTCATGTATTATGATGGCATATGTATTCCAGGTCTTACATACTCCAGTTTTTACAGTTTCCTTACAGAGGTCCTCTTGCATATTTATAGCGAAGTGGAATTATCCAGAATAAAATGGGCATGAACACAAGATACAAAGGTCTAAAAGTCTATTTTCCACTCTAGGTAGTAAATTAACCAAAAGTGATGGAGAGCTGCAGGACTGTATGTACCTCCGATAGTAGCAGCCAGCTGACCCTTCTCTGCTACATGGAAAACCACAGTTTAGCCCTGTCAGTGCTGGCAGAGATGTTCAAGCGAGGTAATGCTAGAGGTCTGTCCCTTGAGAGAGGCCCAGCATGGTTTCTGACACCCTGCCCCCTGACACCCTGTCCCCTAATTGCCATCGGCAGTGCAGGCAGGATGCTGCCCGCGTTGTCCACGTAAGATATGATTCTCTCATATCACACAGCCATTGGTGGAAACAAGGAGCAACGTGACTCTTACCCACATTCAAAAGGCATTTGCATCATTGGCTCTTGCTTCCAGATGACCCAGACACCAAGTGTCCCTGGCAGTCAGCTGGAGCCATGGCATCGCTTATGATCCTGTGTTTGTTCTGGGTGATTGGGTGTGGACGTGTTGTTGCTCTCTTTCTTGCTGCATCAATAAAGTTTTGTTTTATAACCTGTTGTCAGGCTCCATTACTGTTCAAGCCACAGCTGCTCAATCAGTCTGGTAGAAACAGGCCAGCATATACCATGA
This sequence comes from Calidris pugnax, assembly GCF_001431845.1. Classification (NCBI taxonomy): domain Eukaryota; kingdom Metazoa; phylum Chordata; class Aves; order Charadriiformes; family Scolopacidae; genus Calidris; species Calidris pugnax. The sequence goes on from NW_015090810.1 coordinate 921,625, forward strand.
GGACTCCCAGTACTTTGCGTCCTTCTGACCATTGCTGCTACGGTCAAAAATGTGTTTAAAGAATATGTGTACAAGTTAACCCGAAATCAAAACCAAATGCAGAAAAGGGTTGTTAATGGGCTAAATGGAAAATTGCTGCAACAGTTGTGTTGAATTTGTCAAAGCCATTTTGTGGAATTTGTTTTGTAATGGGTTTTGCCAGGAGTTAAGGCATCAAGCATGCAAGAGTATCATGGGTCAAAGTAAAATTTTGCTTGTGGAGTAAAAACTGACAGTAAGAAAGCTAAGAAAAATAGTTGGATTCTTTAAGATATCACAGAATTTCTTGGTTCTTGTCAGATGAAATTTCTTGCTGTCCAAGTTACTGCCTTATCTACTTCCAGACATACATGGAGAAATCGGTGTTTGTTTTCTTTTTGTTAAGTAGATAGCATGTATTAAAAACAGATAGTGTTTGAAAATTACTTAGTGAACACAAGGAACTTGGCCACTGTGATGCCATGACACAAAACCCAGCAACAGTAATTTTTAAACTCTCTTTTGTAGTATAGTAATATCTACAGTAGCTTATCACACAGAAATTCAGCTTTGAGGGATGGAAGGTACTTCAGGGCATTTTTCAGGCTGGGTGCAATTACATTTTTATGAATTCATCTTTCCTTGACAGGAAGATTTAGATGTACTTGATTTGTGACTGGGAAAGAGACTTTAGTGTAAATTCATGGGATATTATGAAACAGGTTGAGAGACAAACTTTACAAAAAAGATCAGTCAAAGCACACTGAGATGAAAAAAGAAGAAAGGCAAGAAAAGATCATGCAAGAAACTTGATTACTTGGAGAAAGAACTCATTCACTTGTTATCTCTGAGTGATCCTATACAACGGTACTTTGGGGAAGGAAGGAAATAACTCCATTTGGTATTGAATTTGTCCTGTCTTTTCTCTGAAACACGCTATAGCTCAGAGATACCCTATTCATTCATGTATCTGAGTTTTTCAGCCTTGCACTAGTTGAACAATACACAAGAGATTGAGAAGAAATCACATTTACTTAATGATACAGAATATCTGGCAATAACTAGGATACCAGATTCATAGAGCAAGTCGTTCAGAAACATTGAAATAAAATATTTGGTTTGGCTCACTGATGAAGCTACACATTAAAATTACCTTGGACCCAAATAACATTTCAGCTTTCCCACCAGAACAGAAGCATTGAAAGAAGTTCACTCTTGATCTATAAAATTTGACTAAACCAAAATATTTTTGTTAATTTTCAAGGACCCTTTTATTTTTAGATAATCAAAAAAAGCAAAATTATTTATGTGTAGATCTAAATTTAGTTAACTAAATAAAACTAAATAATAAATAGAGTGAAATACAAATAGTAAAGCCAAATATGAAGCAACTTACATTGGTTATGCACATATAATTTAAGTTCCACTTTTTTCCCAGGGTTGTCTTAACTGAAATAATAATTAAACAGAAATTCATAAACAGCCTTTGTTACCAAAAATACATTTTATAGCCAAAACGTGTCACCTGGTAACTATTATTCACTCTTCAAAAAAACATTTTCAAAATGTACCTATCCTGCAAAGCATAAAATTAATTGCAAGATCAAGCAGGTGGCAATTTGTAATTGCTGATTCTCTAAAATTTGCATATATCTGAATCTCTTGATCAACTAATCTGTTCTTCTTTGCAGACGATGTTTGTCTTTCTTTTGCCATTTGGGTGATAGGCTTCCTGAGATATGCTTGTTCAGTGCTTAACCCGATCTGGCTTTTCCTTTCAGAAGAGTCTGCTTACAAATTCTGCTCACAACTGTTTAGAAGACAAATAGGCGCAACAATAACTGTGTCAATGTACAGTGCAGCAAAGGATTCTTTGTGGTTTTAAAGCCTTTCTTTTCACTAACAGAAAAGAGGAACTTGCTGCAGTCAAGTACAGATTTATGTAAAAAGAGCTTTTGGAATTTTGTTTTCATTCATTACTATTCCTTTTTGGGGGGCAGATTTGAAACTAGTGCCTTCTGCCTGTCTATGCACTTTCAATTACTTTACTGTCAGTTATGGGCACAGTAGAAGTAAACACCATCAGCAAAAAGTTGTTGCAGACAGACAGCATCTTAAATGTCCTATTTGAAGGACAGAAACATAATAAAATCCTGAATGTTGATTGAAAATCTTAACAGTGAAGAGGAAAGCCTGAGAGATCAAAAGAAGTAGTTTGGATTTATACTTTTTCTGGTTTAATATAAGATGAATCCCTACCCTTAAAGGCCTAAGTGCTTACAGACAGAATGCTACAGACGGAATGTTGAAGCAATTCCATAGAAAACAAACATTTAATTGCTTGCTTTTGTTACTAGGAATAATGTTGAGCTGGACATAGGGGTTTAAAAATCCCTAATCCTGAAAAAGATCTTATACACTGGACAACAGTGGAAGAGAAGGAGAAGGGATCTTAACTTGACATCATATGATTTCTGAATAGCAATAGTTTTTGTGGTGATTGCCAAGTTGGATTCACTTGAAACTCATCAGCATTTTTATAATGTCTTACTAACCTTATTGGCTGAGATTGTGTGGCTGGCCAAATTAGATTTGATAGTATAAATTTCTTTGGGGACTGTAGATGTGCTGGGATATGTACATTTACTGGAGTTTAATGGAAATAATGAATATTCTCTTCTTATGAACAACATCTTCAGATGATGAGTGCTAAAAATGAATTACTTTCAGCATAATGGAGCTCCTAGAGAATGTCAGGAAAATGTGTCCTTTCCAATAATTTCCATGTTTTATGCCTCCGAGTACAAATATAAAGCTCTTTGAGAACTAGATAATCTGGCACTCCTGGTACTACCAGCTTTCTGCCCCTTTGAAACTCTGAGTATTTTTGGTTTTGTTGTTAATGATCAGTTCAGTTTTGGGTCTCATTAGAGGTACAGTTTAATGGTTGAGCAATGAAATTTTTATTTAGCCTGTCTGTCATTGCATAACATCACAGTTTTATCATATATAAACTGTAGAACTCAGTATATATCTTTGGATTTCACAGCAATAAACCAACAAAAGATTAAACTATCATAATTTATAACTGAAAAGTAGTATCTCATTGAGCATGAGTTTCCACAGGAAAATTCCATATTAGAATGGAAGTATACCCCTCATCTTTGATGGGTGCATCTTTGACAATACTTAAAGGGCATAATTCACTACAGTGTCATCGAAGTATTTTCTTCTGTTTTTTTTTTTTTTTTAGATAATTAAAAATATTTGTTGGTTGTTTTTTTTTTTTTCCTAGAAAATGACTTCCCTCCTCCTGTCATTGATTCATCATTTGATTACTTCATTGTGACATCATATGTTTTTTAATGGAGGGAGGGGAGAGGAGTTTCTTGAAAAAACATATTCTTCTTCCCTTACTGCATTTTTGAAAAAGACTCCATTGGAAAATATAGACACATTTTTATTATAACTAAAATATTAATTTTTTATTTCTAACACATTGGATAGCTTATCACTGTCTGTAGTTGGTGCTAAAAATTCAACAGATATTAACTACTGGAATTTGGAAAATGTAGCCAGGGAGACTCCCTGTGAGAGGTATTATTGGTAAAAGGGACCGATTACAATCCCTAATTTGGATATGGAACTCTGACACGGAATTGTGTAAATATGTCCAGACAAGATTTTCTAGCAAGACTCATTTTGCAGACTTTTCCAGCTCTTTAAATTTTCTGTGCAAAATTGCATTGGCACTGAGTCTCAGCCACAGCCAGCAAGCATTCACCAGAGTTGATTTAGAAGGATTGTAAAGGTGACATTTAGACCCTGCTGCATCTCTCCTGCAATCCTGGACTGTCTGGTAGCTCTTATCCATGCTCACTGCCAGTGATACAAATATGTTGTTAAAAATCCAGGGATCACAAGGTCGAAAGTAAGCCCATGTCCTTCCCTGTTCTGGGGATTTGGACAAAGCAGAAACAAGTATTTCTAATATATACGTATGGCACAGAAGTTTTTCTTAGCTACTGAGGAACTTTGGGGTTTGACTTTCCTATCACCCCATACCCGCAAAGAATGTTTGCTTCCAGAGGAGGAGCTAAGCTATATTTTAATTCTGTTTATCAGTTAATAGCACTTTATGTTCTTCCATTTTCAAAAATGTGTCAAAACTTAGCTTAGGCTTCTCTTACTCTCTACTGACTGTTGCATCTAGATTAGACAGCCAGTCACTGTCACAAGGCTCACTGTGGTTACCTCAAAGGTATCCACACCAGTCCAATAAAACACCACCACTAAAATGCAGCCTCTAATTATGCTTACATAAGTATAGAATATCAATGATCAATTCTAAATACTTCCTTATGAAGGAAAGAGGCACTTGGGCTGCTCAGTGGGGCTTGTGATGGTCTTATATATTCAATCTAGAGGCAGGTCCACTTGTGCTATCAGATATTGTTAACTTTTCTGCATAGATTCTGCATAGTTAAATTTGGTGAACAAGGTAAACTAGCAGTTTTCCCATGGATTTAATTTTTTTCCCTTTTTTTTTTTTGTTATGAAAATACAACTTGTCAGTGGACTATATATCAATGTATATTTTTGCTGACTTGTTCATTTCATGGGCCGCATATTCCCAGATTTTGACAAAATATGTCATATAATGTGTCAGATATCTAATCTGTGATTCATTCATCAAGTTATTTATTTTTTCAGGTGAAAATTCATATTCTTTGGAAACATTGTATTGTACTTAAACTCATTGATTCCTTTCAGCCTATAGAACAGCAACAAATTATTTGTCCTGAGATCCTAAAAAAAGTCTATGAAATCAGTCTGTCTGATTTTTTTCCCCAAATTTGTAGAACTAGCAGAAGGCCTGAAGATAAAAAGATCACCACAATTTTTTCTGAGGTTGTACATGGGGTATATAAGACTGAAAATACTCTACTCATGGTATTAGCAACGCATTCAATTTGTAAGCTGGCATGAAGAATCTGTGAAATTTACATTACACAGTGACAATATGTAGACAATGTCTAGATTATTGCTTGGTATCTGCATTTAGGTGTATATCCCCATTGCTGGACCTGAGCGTCTCCTGTGGCTGCATCTCTTTTCGTATTGGTATGAGTCATTTCAATACATACAAAACAATACAAACATTTGTGCTAACCCAAAAGAAAGTACAGGAGTAAGTGGAGGGAAGGCAGGACTGTGTCTATTTTAATGTGTTACCATAGCTCCTACAGCATCCTATTGTTCTATCTACTGTACAAACATATAATATGAAAACAGTCCTTACCCCAAAGAGATGGCAATTGGATGCATCCCTTTCATACAAGTGAAAACTAACAGCTCATATTAAAGAAATAACATATGCTCCACATGTATGTAGTAAAACCTTAAAAAAAGAAAACAAAGAACTATTCACAAAAATTGTTCAGGGAAAGAAAATACTGTCCAGCCCACTCACTCCACCCACTATGTTGTATGGTGTTAAAAAACATAATTTTGCGGTTGGGAATAGGAGATTTTAAGATTTTTCTGTGATGCCACCTGGTAGTACTGAACTCTGTTATCTTAGAAATGAAGTATTAAGTCACTTCAGAGAGGGAAGCTGTATAATCAAATTATTTATTTCCCTGCTACTGATGTCAATGAGCATTGGGCCGTAGAAAATGCAGGGATAAGTTTGAGGACCTTCAGTGTTTCAGAATTAGAGACATGGACTCCACTTCTCATTAATTATTCTTATTTGTGTATTTCCCTTCTATTTCTTTCATCCTGTTATTTTGCTTATAGCTCTCAACAAAACAAAAATAAACTCTCACAAACTTAGTTTTCAGGTTCATGTGCATTTTGAAGAGCAATTCTTCAGTCATAAGAACAACACCTCTGAGGATCAGTTCAACAAAATCATAGTGTTCTCCTTCAGCTGAGAACTGTAGAGTACAATAATATTTGCTTCTAAGATGTTACAGTGCTACAAATTTTCTGCGTGGAGACAATTTTGGCATATTTGAAAAACAGGATGGAATAAAAACCACACATATGTTAGTTGTGTATATATATGCAGTGTAAATCTAGATGTTCATTGCAGTGTTTTACTGAGAGCTTGTTTTTTCCCATATGACTGTTTTGTAAGCTTCCTGTATCTTCTTTTTTGATGATCTTTTTTGTTGTCTATCTCTGACAACAGTAAGTTCATTATAGACTAGGCTTTTGTTGTCCTATTATTACATGACACCTTGGAATAACAAGTGGTGAATTATCTTTTACCTAGCACCATCAGAAAGGAAATTCAATTTACCTGCATCTTCTGTCATCACAGTACAAAGGATGTTTCCTAACCTCAGTGACACTTAAATTAGCATGATGATGGAAAGCAGTATTTTCCATCATTAGGTAGTTTAGGGGCTTTAGCATGTAAATCATGATTTTCTATTATAGTTTGAATGGGTTAGATAATATCCTTCTCATGACTCACTGAAGCAGGCAATCTCTATCTTTCACAAACTTGAAACCTATAGCTGAAATGTGCACTAAACAGACACATTTGCCCATATCATTTCAAGATAATTTTAGGTAAACCAGTTTAAAGTATCAGAATGTAGATATTCAACATAGAATGTTTGATGTTTCAAATCTGGCGAAAGTAATGATGTGGAGAGTCCCTTAACAAAACAGATTGTGGCTTTATTTTGTGGTATTCTATTTTTTATGTTTCTTTTTAATTGTCAAAAGCACTTACACCCTGTGATCAATCCTTTGTGATATACATTTGATCTCATTCAAAATATATAAAAGAGAAAATAAGCCACATTTTGATTTGTTGAGTTTTAGACCACCTATATTGTTTCACTGCAGGGTAAATAGACTCTGAGCTACTTTGCAGACAAAACACAAAAGAAGAAAGTCCAAAACGGAGAATGAGAGATGAGAAGACCAACTCGAAAGGTTCACAGCCAGCACTGGTAGAGTCAGTAGCTGTTATTTCTTATGTAGCTTCATTGCTTTCACTTGCATTAAAAAAAACAGTGCTTTGCTGCAACAGAATATATAGAGCCATATATTGTTAGAAATTTAGTGACGGTTCTGGTAGTCATGCTTGGAAGACTGACAGATCATGCCAGTTTCATACTTCAAAACCTCTTTACTGTATCAATATTCAGTAAGAATACACATTGACAGTCAATATCAATCAATATGACTACACACCCCATACAATTAGCCCTTAACAAATCTATCCTAAATTACAAGTGAGTATACAATGTCACAAAACTCACACTTTTCTAGTTGGCATGGGTGTGTGTGGTCTCTGAGAGTTCTTAGTCAATGAGATCAAGGTTATCAGGCTTGAAAGCTCATGGAAGAGGGAAGCCAGGACCTAAGTGGGTTGTGACGTCTCTTCTCTTGCTGTCCTCACTCATTGTTGATGTTTTATGCTGGTTTGAACCTTCCCCAAAAGAAAAGGCGGTGGTCTAACCTGCTTGAGGCATCTCATTTCTGGTACAGGGACTTCCAGCTTCTCTTATTCTAGAGGATAATTATGTTCTCATTAGACATTTTTCTCATTTGTTTTGCAGGATGCTTTTGGTTTTACCAGACATCTTTCCTGTCTGCTCCATCTCCTTCATTCTTATCTTGCACATTTTACTATTCGCACATGTTTTTCTGCACCCATTTTTTGCAATTATACCGTGAGTCTTCATTTGCCTATTTGTGGCTAGGGCTATTAATTATATACTTAACCTTATTCCTGTTACAAAGTGCTAATGGTGGTATTTCAATGTTACAAATTGCTCATATGGTCTTGCTGATTTTAGTGGTTTAGTGTGCTTATTATACCCTGCTTTAAGGCAAACAGTATGCTAGGCTTGCTTCTACTTTTTGGGTACAACGGACCTGTATTTTCTCTAGAATTCTACCTTCCTTCAACAGAGAGGGAGTGCTGGTCTATTCAGCACAGACAAAATTTCATTCCCAAATAGAGTAATGGAAAAATAAATTGTAATAAAAACCAGCTACATAGTTACAAGCAAACACCATTCTATACAGTTTTCATGCAAGGCTCCTATGGCTGATGCTGTCATTTAGGCACTGACTAGATTAGATGGTATTTAATAACTACATTAGGCCGAGGCAAACATCTGACTATATTTGATTTTTTTAAAAAAATCACAGCAAAATCAATGGTTAATGGATCGACAGGCATTCTTATAATAAGTCATGTTAAACTTTTCATGAAGGACATAAACGATTAAATATCACCATTTCAAAAGGTTTCAGTCTGCCAGTCTTTGCATCTCTTTCACGTCAGGTAGTGATTAGTAGTGTCTGAGACCATGTGGAAGCCCTTTTTCACTGACTGCCAGAATTACATATATGAAAGGTGTGTTATGTGAATTTCTATTGCTGCTTTGAATTATCTGCTAGATAATTGTCCTTTCTGTCATAGACTTTTTTGTCCAAGATTTGTGGTTTTGCATATAAATGCAGCGATCATACCTGTAGACACATGAGACATCTATAAAACTTCATGTCCACCCTGTGATGTCAGCACTAGGATTTGGCTTTGATAACACTGAAAAATCCATGTTAAAGTCAAGGACTTAAATATGATTTTTTTTAATAAATAGACTATTTCCAAAGGTGTTTTCCACTCTGATAGTTTTTCAAGGCCATCTTTTTAGACAGTTGAAAAACAATGTACTGCTGTGCTATCTTGTGAGAATAGGACACAGAAATGGAAGATAAGACTAGGGAAAAACTCAAATCTGGAAAATGTCAGGTTCCTGTATAGTCCTGCTCAACCAGATGGAAATGTGGGCAGCCCCTCCAAAGCCAGCCTGTGTAAGCAATCTAGAAACACAATCAGTCTGCGTCATACAGTTAAAAATAAATGGGCAGGAGTACTCCAGTTTAGTTCTTATGTCTTGATGACATGCAAAAGCACTATTGCCATTTAAAAAATGGGAAACTGAGGCATGAGATCAGTTTAGTGATCTGTACACAAGCACACTGAAAGCTCAGAATTAAACAGGGAACTGAGTCCAGAGCTGTAACTCTCCAGCCTAGAGCTCTAAAGACTTTACAGTGGACCCATTTGCTCATTTGGCCATTACTCCTACTATAATTATATTTTTCAGTTGTTTAAAAAACACCCCACAAGAGTGCCCACACTGTTCAGAACAAGATTAACACTGACCATAATGGACACACAGAGAAGAATAAGAACAGCACAAATATATTTCCTCCCTGGTAGCTGCTCAGTCACCAACCATTTTCTGCTCAGTTTCTGCTCAGGATTTCTTGATCCAATTGTGGCCTGTTTAGTAATCCATAGTAGGGATCTCTCCCATATATTTACCTGGCCTTCCCTTGAAACAGGTGAATTTCAGATACTCAGCTACCTCCCTGGCAATGAAGCTGCTAGTCAGTACATGGAGAATCATCTGTTATTTTGATCTTTAGGCTAAAGGCAACTGGAAACAAGGCACCTGATGGTGATAGTCAAAGAACATGGCTTTGCTGATAGCCAGAGAACAAGTAGAGAACAAGCTAATTTAAAATTGTTTTTTGTCTCTAGCATCATCTCTACTTTTCTGAATTCAGCAACTATTTTTCATTGATCTAACTCTTTTCTCAAACTCCAAAGGACCTGAGAGATAATATTATCTGAGTCTGAGGATTTTTTCCCCTCTAACTTATATAGGTCTTTTATTTCCCATCTGTTGAGCATCAGCAGATAGAAAATACCAGCTAAGAATGACAAAAAAACCCCTAAACATAGAATGGCCTTCAAAAGTAATTTGAAACTACATGAATGGATGTTAGTCTGCATCTGGTATATGCTGATGAAGGTCCGCCGAAAGAAACAAAACTATGACAGTTTAACAGTAACTGAGGTTTTGACTCTATGCATATAGATAGCTATTAAATTATCTTGTCTTGTGTTGTTTTTTTCATCATCATCCCAGCTGCCAGATAAATAGTCAGCAATCTGGTTGAACGAGAAATTAAGCTCCATTAAGAGGAATGTATGTATTTTTCCTCTGTCTTGGTGAAAACTAATGCATAACTATGGGAGCTCTGAGCAGTTCTTAGAGCTCTAATATTCTTATTTTGCTAGTTGTTGAATTTAAATCATGACTTCCTAAATAATTGTATGAGTTATGTTTAGTAAGAATTATAAGGATAGATCACATGATGATTTTATCTTTGAAATGGCAATTTTTATTGATCTTGTTTTTTAAAAGAAATTATTTTATATTTCACTGCAGTTCTCCTGTGAATTATGACTTAGCCTTAACTTAACACTTTTGACGAGAGGTAGCTTCTACCTATAATGAAAAGTTGTGATTCATTTCATCAGGCAGTTTATCACTAAAAATCGAACTGCAGCCTAATAAATAAACTGTGGAGTCTGCAGAGACCAATATTATATTTGTATCCACTAGGAACACCCCAGAAAGATCTGTAAACCAAGTGTTTTCAGTAGAAAAAGTCATGACATAATCCAAAGCTGACGTCTCACCATTCTGAAGACAAACAAACGAAAAAACAAAGAAACCCAAGTGAAACAGGATTCAACTCACTTGATGACCCTTTAACAGCTTGGCATCCACTGTTCATCCTTTCCCAGTGGATATCACAGATGCTTTCTGAAAACATGTCAGAAAACTTGACATGAGGCAGATGTCTAAAATCAAAAAGCCAAGTTGCTTTCTGCTCTCTGACTAAAGAGGAGTCTTCATGACTAAGGTAAATTAATGTCTAATTTTTACATTGCTCAAGTGGGATAGGATATGTTACACAGTTTTGTAAAGTTGTTGTGGGCTAACATGGGAAAAGTGACAGAGCTGGAGTGCTAGGCAAAGTCTTTCACCTCCACAGATTAGTCAAAATGCAGCCAAAGTCCTGGAGAACAGAAAATGAAAAGAGGTGCTGTGTTTTATCGATGATACAAAGTTATATTGTAAGTAGCAGAGATGAAGATAGTGTCTGAAGAATTGCAGAAGGAGCTCATGGGACTATCACTTTGGCAGGAAACTGGCAGATGAAACTCACAGCCAGTGAATGTCAAGAAATTAGAATAGGGAAAGAAAATAACTTATTTGTGCAGAAAATGGTGGATACTGAAGTGGCAATTTCCATTCTGGAGTGATACCTTGGTGTTACCACGGTCTGCTGCATGAAAAGACTTGCTATAGTGCTTAGCAGGTGTGAAAAATAAGCACCCCTGCTGTTAGGAAGTATTAGGAAACAAATAGAAAATAAGGCAGAGTAATTATTCTATTGAATACATCCACAGCAAACCAACAAACGTACTCCTTTGATGCTCTGTGTATGTAGTCCCCTGATTCAAAAGAAAGAATATACTGGGAGTAGGAAAGATTCAGAGGACAAGAAAGATGATGAAAGGTTTAGAAATGCTTTCATGTAAGAAACAATTGAATAGCAAAGGACTGTTTAACATGGGGAAAAAAATCACATCAGTGTCTCCATATATGGAAGAATTATAAGGTCTTGATGGACTTTAGTCAGCTGTTAAAACCAAGCAATGAAGCTGAGAATTAACTCAAGACTGTCACTATCAATTTATAACATTAAACTCTTATTTTCAAGCAAAATTTAAATAAAGTAAGAGCTTGCTTTCTAAAATAAGAAATACCTATTCACAGTCATATTCCATTGAGTGAAAGACTGATAGGAGAGCTGAGGACATATGAACAGGAACAGTACTATTTCTTCCTCTTTTTCCCTTCTACAGAGTCAAAATGAACATATAGACCGTATCGAAAGTCAGGCAGAGACAAGATGAGCTTATGTAAGTAACATTACATATTTAATTGAAACAGCATTGTATTCTAATAGCTTAGGCTTAAAGAACTTAGAAAATGCCTTAATGCTACCCTACAGAGATCAACTCTCTTACAAAGATTTTAGCTTGAGCAAAATCATGAAAACTTACTGGAACCTATCTAATACTAAGAGCAGCAAAATTAGCACAGGTATAAAATGGTGCCAAAACTGAGAGTGGGTTGTTCAAATAACATTTTAATAGGAAATAAATAAATAAATGAGACAGTTGTTGTTTTTCTTAGTGCAGTAGTAACCATAGAAACCAAACCTAGTGGTTAGTTCCATTCTCAAACTGGGGTTTTTTTGCAGCAAAAGAAGGAATTATCTGAACAAATTGATGGGTTTGATCCTGCAAAGTGCAGCTGCAGATCAGTTTGTGCTTGTTGCAAATGCATTGAGCAGGGCACCTGCTAGTGCTGCATATCAAACAGCTCTCGGCGGGGAAAAGAAGGGAAGGAAAGGGGTCTCCAGGTAACCATTGTAAGAGCAAAGCTCTGAAAGGAACTCTCTGAGGCATGGAGGGCTGGAGTGGATGGCACCCTGGCGGTGGTGGAGCTGCCCAGCTCTGACTTGAGTGCCAGGCAAGATCCTGTCCCTGCTGAGGATGGCCCCGACTCGCTCGCAGCTGGTGATGGCCACACACCAAAAACATGCCCTACCTTCAGCGACGGTGGAGGTGGGTGGTCACGGTCACCGCTGTTAAAGGCAGAGCTCATGTAGGGCTGTCACTTGGAGTAATGAGGTCATGCCTTCCCAAACAGGGATTTCTAGACCACAGTCCCTCATGCAGCTGGAAGCAAATGACAGTATTACTCCCCAGGGAAAAGCTTTCTTCCCCAAAAATGAAGGCTCCTCAGCCTGGCAAGGAAGACAGAGTAGAGTAAGCTGCTGAGTTATGAGGCACACTGAATGTCAGCCTTCCCCACCAGAAGAAGCACTTACATCTTAAAAGAAAAGAAAAAATAAGGGAAGAGAAGTAGAGGTGCAATGTATTTTCATACTTCGAACTCTCGTTACTGAAGTAGCATTATGGAGTCAAAGAAAGAAAGGCAGCCAGAAAATCACAGTCTGGCATTTAAAAGCTGAAGATCACAGTGAGGTAAATGGAACAAAATGCCTTATCTTGATCTATGCCACCTTCCTTTGTTGGTGCACTCTTTGTGACTAAAAAGGAAGGAATACGTTAGGGGTATACAGTGTGAGAAATCATCACTTATTTACCATTATAAAAATAGAAAGCATTTTCCTTCATCATTTCAAAAGCTATTTGCTTTCTTCTTACTGAAAAAGAGCAATGGGGAAATGCAACATATTCTCACTCATTTACATTTCCTCTTCCTCTTGGCCAACTTGTCAAAACGTGAAAAACTGATAATAAGATTGAGTTGTGTTCATTGCAAAAAAAAGTAATCTCACCCTATCTTTCAATAAAGAAATCTCAGAACTTTGTCTAGAAAGTGATAACCTGTTCTTATCTAAGGATTGCACAAAGGATGACCTGAAGTGTTCTGAAATATAGAGCTGATTTGTAATGATTTGTAATAATTTGTTCTCAGTGTAGGTATAATATTATTGCAATTAAGCACTGGATTAGAAACTAAGAAATCAGAGCAAATCTTTGTGTTTGGAATTTATTTTTTCTGTTTCCATGGGAAAAACAGCTCAAAGTTTATGATCTTCAGTTTGACATTTATAGAAGGTGATTAATATTTCTCATAACCAAAAAAGTGTTATGATTTATCATGACCATATGTAGGCTGTGTAACCTAATAGAGTTTTAGGTTCTTCTGTAGTGCATATACTGAACAATATTTTTTTAAACAGCATGTTGAATGGAAACTTTTCTTTGCTCCATTAGCTGAAATAAAATGTTCATATATCTCCATACGTAGTAATGCAGTGACAAAATAAATTTCAGGAGAATAAAGCCTAAGTCGTATTCAGTGTACTGAAATTGCCGTGATTCTTACTGCTTGCTTGTTCACTTATTATCAATAGGATAATGAGATATTACATGCTTATTCCATCATATATTGGTAATGCTGATCATCACAAACTCCAGAATTACCAGGAAATCTAGAAATCACCAAAACCATGGGTTATTTAAAGTGATCTTCCAGGCCGCATAAACATCCAATTTAATCCCTGTTGCATAGTGACTGAGTTCCTTTTGCCTTTTTAATACAGTCCTGCATGTGTCAAAATACAACTAATATAAAGAAAATGAATTCTCATCATAGATTCATGAGAATACCACCCCATTTTATGCCTATGTCTAAAGCTGAAGACTGAGTGGAAAAAATATGGAAAACTGTGGGTTTGGCTGTGAACTTTGATCATGCAATTCTTCAGTTAGAACTACTTGAGTTGGCCATTAATTTAATTAGAATTATGCAGTGCCAACTAATTTTAGCATTGTAGAAATTCAGAATTAATTAGCTGAATATCTCCTCTTATGAAACATAAATCCTCCTCCTATTCTGTTTTATATTGTGAATAAAACATTGTTCCATCCATTTCTTTTTGATATCTTGAAAAATGTAAAGCTGTACATTTGATCATAAAATACATTGATGAGTTTTCTCCTAAAATATACAATCCACGTCATTATTTATTGAGGCATTAAGTGATACTTTCATTACATTCCTGTAAGATTATATTCAGAACTACAATCCTGTATCCAATGATTTATTCCATCCTCTTTGGTTATTTGAAAAATAATACTTTCAATAAGCCACTGAATGTCACTTCTTGTTAATTACTAGTTTCAATGACTGAATATATTCTAACATTGAGGAATTCTATGCATATAATATTAGGGGGTTTTAAAATAAATGTGGAGTTTTCATATAATTTTGTAAATTACTTAACAGACATTTAGGCTAGTTAACATAATAGAAAAGGTTAAAAGTTACAATATAACATGCTTTGAAACCTTATAAAGTTATACTTTAGTCAAGCCTAAAATGCCACTTCGGTCAAATAGGAAATTTTTTTGCTGCATACAGCTGAACTTGAGACAAAACTTGGCTAAAGTCTGAATGAAATAAAAAGTTTTATTTAAGTATATTTGAAATCTACACCTTATTTCTCATGCAGAACAGTGGGCCATTTCAGTTTATAAAATACGCAGTGCTGTCTCTTTTAAGGTCAGAGGCAAAATGCCAACAGACTCCATCAGAACCAAGATTTCATCCATACTGTCCCATAATTTACCCTTTAGCTTTGTGCATAGCTGAAATCTTTAAGAGTAAAATCTTGGTTTAGGAAATTTAATGGCAAATCTCCCATAAACATCAGTAAATCTAAGATTTAATCCTAAAAGTTCAAGCAGAAAATGCTAGATGACGCATCAGTGGATGTCAGATCAAATATGGACTTGGACAGATGTGCTATTATTGGAGAATATAGGCAAGTGAAGGTGATGAGAAAAAAACCCCAAAACCAAACCTGAATTTTTAATTAACAGACACTTATATAGCAGATTAGTAGTAAAGATATTTGAATGTTCATTTTTCCCTAGAATAGCACACAAAATTTCTATAATAGCATACTTTCACCTCTCCTGTAACCACTAGTTCTCTATCCAGCTGCAGGATGAAAGGTGTACTTAGAGCAGTCTAGTCAGTACACTTTCATTTTATAAGAGCATAACATTGCATATTAATGTCTATCTGCCTCTCATATGAGATTTCTATTTGGAGGAGAGCTGCTGAACAAATCTGTCATCATCATATAGCTATAGTAGCTAATGCTTTCTCCTACAGGGAGTGCCTGATGTGTTTTTCATCTAACGTAAAAAAAATCAGCTGAGAAACAGGTGGAATAATTTAGTGCATACTGCAAAGGCAAATAGATAGATTATACATTGAGTAAGGCCTGTGATATAGGACAGGTAGCTCTGATCAGACTGGTGGAAGTCCTGGTCCTGCAGCAGTTTTAGCAAAAAAAAAAAAAAAGTTTAAAAAGGTGAAGATTTCACATCAACCTCTATCAACAAAGCAGGTCTAGAATATAGTTAAGACACAAATAAAACCTGGACCTTGCACCAGATCTGCTAAATTCACATGAACTGTGAAGGAAGGGCCAGCGTTCAGTTGATGAGCATATATTTGCTGTAAGGGAGATGGAATATTTTTGGCTTTGAACAACCTTGTAAAAGAGTTAAGCAAATATATGTACTTTCAGAAGCTTCTTGTTTGCCTGACTTTTTGTTGCATTTGCAGTTAACTAGGGTTGTCTTGCACTGTCAGTTCAGAACATATTTCATTGTGTAATGTCTTCAGTGTTATCTTTGACTTGAACTCAGTTTTTGTAACATAGTATGCTATAGGTGCTAAGCTAACAGACAATTTTTTCAGGTGCTACACCCCTAGATTTGTATTTGGCATTATTTAAGGTTATTACTTTTGGTTAAGGCTCTGCATTCCAGCAGATTTAGTAGGATTTTTGTGTTGTTGCTCTATTTGTCATTTCTCCAATTATTTTTGATGATTTGGACTACCAACACAAGAATAAATGACATAAATTCTGTTCCCTACATTTGTAATAGTAAAAAAAATATTTTTCTCTTGCGTTATGCTTCATTTTCCACTTTACTGGGGAGCTGCAGCTTGTCTTAGTTTCCAAGCAGGCATTTAAGGAAATTCTGTTATTTATAATGTTTAAACTGCAGTCAGGTGAGTAGAGCCCCATATTATTTAAGCTACTGTTTAATTAGCACATAATGCACTGGAAAAAAAGAACTAAATCTTTTTTGTTGGTTCTGAAAAACATAGATGTATCACTTGATATCTAATATGATAAGATATCCTCTAGGGGTATTAAACTTTGCAACCTTACAACCTACATTACTTATAAAACAGATGTTTAACTTCTTGATGCACACAAGTGTATGTAGAGTCACACCATTTTAAATCTGATTAGTATTTAATAAGCCTTTGGAAATGTTGTCATTCAGCTCTTACAAATTAATCCTGATCTCTTAACACATGCTGATATTTTGAAACAGTAATTATTCTGAAACAAAAAAGAGGTCTGAGTTAGTCTGAATTAACATAAACAGCTCCCATGATTATTTTATGTGCTTCCAGCAGAGAAGCGTTAATAGTCTCCTCATGACTTGATAGGAAAAACTCTGTAACAGAAGGACTGAAAATTGTTCTGCACGATGGTCAGCATTTCTCAGTAAAACACAATTAATACAGATCAGAACAGAAGAAAGAACTATAGAGCTTTCAGAATGACAGTCTGAGCTAGAGTGATGTACCTTCTTTGTTAGCAAATTACATGCAAACTGAGCCTGGAATCTGCTAATAAACCTGGGTTCTTTCCAGCTCACACACTGGCAATTAAGACTCTGTGCTGGAAGTAATTGACAATTCTGTCAGTGATGCACGTGTCAGAAGGGAATCCAGTCAGTTTCCCAGAGCTGGACTGTCTATATGGTACTAGGAATAGTAGTAAATACATGTGTTCACACACAGAGACACACACACATGGACTTACAAAAATGTATATGTATATGTATATGTATATGTATGTGTATATGTCTATGTATATGTATGTGTATATATATGTGTGTGTTTATATAAAAACAGACATGTATTATAACACTAAAAAAAAGTTGGGATACAACTGATATGCACCTGTGAGTCTAGTTTTGGAATGGTTAGCTGCAAGCAGAACACAAAACTTGCTCTTGTACAACACCCCTTTTCTCTCCGTAGACTTGGAAATTGCAAAGATTTCACAGTCCTAATTCCCCAGTCCTGCTTCTCTCTCAATCAAGGAAAGGCATGGCTAGGAAGGAGGACAGTAAACTTAATAAACTCAGTACTTACCAGCAGACAATAAACTCCAGAATTTTCAATATGGACTGCATTGACATCAGTAACCTGGATGGAAATTAACATTTTCTTTTTTTATGTTGTATAAATGCACATACTCTTTTTGGTATAAAAATTTTCAAGAGTGAAATTTCTAATTCACATATCACATTGAGAGATTTTGATGAGAAAGAAGTTTCAAATTTAAAATATTAAAGTGGGAACTTGCAGTACAAGAAACTTTAACTTTTTTGTTTGTTTCAGATGAGGCTTCCGTGCAATGGCATATTTCTGGAAAAAAAAAAAATTCACAGAAATGCAATTTGATGCCTAATTTTGAAAAACGGAAGCTTCTCCAAAATCATTGTGACACTTTTAGAAACAATCTGTGACCGATAAAGTACCTATATACATATTCAATCAATTTTTATTTTTTTTAAATAAAAATTGATTACTGTCTAAATAATTGCATAGTAGTTTGTCCTCTTCCATTGCCTTCCTAATAAGGTGGAATGCAGGACAAAAAAGAGTAGGACCAACAAAACCGAGCCCCCATGTCAGAAGATCATAACAGATGGTAAGAGACTCTGGATATGCAGACTCAAAGGAGATCTGGATATAGAGAACATATGAACACTAGAAAACAAGCAGCTCATCCAAACTGCATTGAATAGTGAGTAATGAGTGACAGACAAATTCAACTAGGGCATGACTACAGCTGCCAGTACTGCCTGATTTTCTCATCACTCTTGAATGATCTTACAAACAAATCTAGCTGATAATAAGATTTTGGAAGATAAATAGTGCTAGAATGTACAGCTGCTGTAGTCTATGAACAAGTGTAGAGATCCTAGAAAATGTGTCAGACCTCGTATTGTGGTTTCAATCAGTATAACTTGAATGGAATTGTATCTGCTGAGTAACTCACTTTTCAGCCAAAAAAGTTCACCAGAAAAAGGAATCTCTTTGGATTTCTGAGTGATAATACAAAAGATGCTTACAGCAGAAATAGGATTGAGGCAATACTGAAACAAGATTTGTTTAACCTTTTGGTTAACATGTACCAGCGCTGCACAGCAAAAACTAGGAGGAGATTCTGCCACGCTTACTTGGAATCAGAGCACTTCCATGGAAGCCCTGACCATGAGAGGTCAAGAGCTCTGATTCTGAATTACCAATGTATTTGCTTTTACTTCATATGCCGACTAGGGCTTGCAGAAGAGCATTATGAAAGGGAAACAAACATGATCCTATGGTTGACTGAGGAGCTCCTTTCTACACTGTTTTTTTACACTTTTTACACTTTTACTGAAGACTTAACTACTGATTTCACCACTTCATTGGATTAAAATCTCATCTAGCTGACCACTGTGTAAGCTGAAATGGTAACAGAAACAGTAAATACAGTTTGTGAATAAACGGCGCGTATCATATAGTTCATATCCCACTTTCTCAGTTAGAGGCCTTTAGTGGCCACTTCTGAAAAGCTAAGTCACTGAAACATGAAGGCTCTCTTTCTCTCCTATTCCCTCATTTCTTGAAATAAAATGTTGTATCAGGTAACAGATGTGAAGTGTTAAAATAGGAGAACATTTTTTAAATATTTGTCAGTAGACAAAGAAGCTTACAGTTTTTACTTCTGCTTTGAGGCACATTTAAATAGGAGTTCTAACATCTAGAAATTTGTAGAGAATCAAAGTGATACTTGAGTACACTGATCGGCTGAGAAGATAGAGAGAATCGGCTTCTCGCTTTGAGGTGAAACCACCTGCATCAGTCCTGAGCAGGAGTTACTGAAGCTCATTGAAATCTGTGAAATGAACAATGGTTTAATTTCATTTCCCAACAGACAAGAATAATAATTTTCAGCCAAAAAATAAAAAAGTAATCAGTTCAAAGAGCCTTTTTAAACACTACAGCAGGTTTTTGTATAGTGTTGGCATTCTGTGCAAAGCCAAGTTTAAGCCACCATTGGCCTGAGCCAAATTGAAGTCAAAGAGGAATTTGATCACTCAATCTGCGTTAGGCCTGCTGACAAGATTAGTTGGTGAAAGTCATGTGTCTGTAATCTGGGAGTGCACTATTCTGTAATTATCTCTAAATTAAGATTATACCTTGCAATACATCATCTTTTATGATCAATCAAATTTACTTTAAATACAAGTAAATATCAACATTGGTTTTCATTACGATTAGTACATTCACTCATTCATGGCAGAACTGCTTATAAACACAATTATTTGATAGTGCTCCATTCTGTTTCAAGTGAAGGCTCAGAGCAGCCCTGTACCATGTAGTGCTGGAAGGAAACTGGTTTTCTGGTTATGTCTGTTGCTGAACCAAATAAGCTTCTGAGCTCTTCATTCAGTAGATACTATTTACTGGGAACTCCAGGTGAAGAAGATTGTCTCTCACTGTGAACTGTGAACAGGAAGAGTAATAATAATAAACAGTGCTGCCTTTATGTAGATGCTAATAGAAATCCTGCTGCATCCTGGAGGTATCTTAGCCCTGAATTCAAATCCAGAATTGGTGCAGAGGAGAACGCCTTAGTAAGAAATGTAGCTTTTGAATCAACCCTTTGTAGAAAAAACAGCAAGAGATTACTCAGGCAAATGTGATTTTGCATGTCTTTACATTGAAGTATGGCATCAGAGGGTAGTTTAGTCATGGCATTCCTCAAGGCTCAGTCCTGAAAATAATCTGATTTAATATTTTCATCAGAGATGTACAAAAAGATGAGAGCATTGATGTCATTTTTTACATTAAAAGATTTTTACATTAAAAGATAAAAAAAATTAAACATCATCCATAGAATGAAAAACCAGGACATGTATATAGATTAACTAAATGACTGATGGTTATAATAACATGTTATAGTTTCAGTTGGGGTAGAGTTAATTTTCTTACTAGCAGCTGGTATAGTGATATGTTTTGGATTTGCGGTGAAAACAGGGTTGGTGAAACACTGGTGGTTTTGGTGGTTGTTAAACAGTCAAGGCCTTTTCTGCTCTTCATACCGAACTGCCAGCGAGCAGGCTGGGAGGGCACAAGCTGGGAGGGGCTACAGCTGGGACAGCTGACCCCCAACTCCCCTAAGGCATATTCCATACCATATGACGTCACACTCAGTATATAAAGCTGGGGGGAAGAAGAAGGAAAGGGGATGTTCAGAGTTATGGTATTTGTCTTCCCAAATAACCGTTATGCATGATGTAGTGCTGCTTTCCTGGAGATGGGGGAACAACTGTCTGCCAATGGGAAGCAGTGAATGACTTCTTTTTTTTTGCTTTGCTTGTGCATGAGGCTTTTTCTCTACCTATTAAACTGTGTTTATCTCAACACATAAGCTTTTCCTCATTTTTACTCTTCTGATTCTCTCCCTTATCCCAGCAGGGGAAAATGAGCGAGTGGCTGCCTGGCCCTAGCTGCCGGCTAGTGTTAAACCACAACATAGCAGTAATAGGATAAAATTTTCAGGTCGAAGTTCAATATCATGAGGTTGAAGGCTAATAAAAATAATTTCTAGTGTAACTGGGGGAATTGCATCCAGGAGTAGCAGCAAAGAAAAATTTGTATGTTCCAGCTGATCGGAGGATGACCCTGATATCCACTGTAATCCACTAACAGAAAGATATAATCCTATAATACACCAATATTGACTTTTCTAATAAGAAAATAAATTAGGGAAATTATTGTGCCATTGTATGAATTACTGGCATTTTTATATCTTAAATACTCTATGCAATTCTTATAATTCCTATAGAAAGAATTCAAAATTAAACAAGGTCATGACAGCTTACAGCAAAGACTGAAGAAACCTGACACTAAATTAGGCCTGTACTCCACTTACTGGATTTTGCTATCCTAGTAAAACAAAACCTATATTTTCTTAGTTAATGATATATCAGGATTAAAGAGTCAAAATGGAAAAATCTGTTTCATCTGGAAAAAAAGATAATGGAAAAAAAATGGAAATGATTTTACATGAACCCCTATAGACCAAAAAAAATGGAGGTGGAAAACATTACAGCTGTCCTAAATGTTCAGCAGAATGTTCCTAACTGTTGGAAGAATGACATCTGGTATACCTTTACAACAGAAGAAGTAGTGGCAAAACCCCTTAACAACTTGTAAGATAAAAGCTGATCCATTTATGAAAAGGAGGATTAAATGGCAGGGCTCCATGTGAAAGCAAGGACTTGGATTCACTGACCCTGGAGGTCTCTTTCAGTCCCACATTCCTATAAATCATAAGCCTTCTAATCCTATACAACTTGTGCACACAGTGGGTAGTGTCTGTGGAAGCATACAAATCTGCTTATGTGATAGAGGAGGCCACAGTCAGAAAACGAAGCCCTAAGTTAGGATTTTGTTGAAAAACCGTTAACAATATCGAGCATTAACCTCTTAACAATCTTCTTTTATGAGGTGTATCCCCTATCTGAAGGATATATATACCTTCATCTATTACATTCACCTGCTCACTTTTCTTCCTGCAGATAAGCAGAATTGTGAGTGAGTTTACAGAACATTTTAAGCTTCTTGAACTGGTAATTGTCTGCATCCCTTCAGGGATCTTGTCTAAAGCTCTGGCCTTGACAGTTTGAAAGGTGCACAGTGTATTGAGATTTGATAAGCATTTTAAAAGTGAGCATTGATCCAGTATTTTAAGCAGTTGTCCCATTTATCTAGAATGACCTACATATACCTTTGGATGGATAGATGGCATGTCATGACTGTTAATTGATTTAGGGAAAAAAATTACTCCTTAAAAGAAACTAAACATAATTAATAAAAATAATGATTATGTGTTGCATGGGCTCCCAGTCTATTGCTAACTGAAGAAGAAATTAATCTTATTGAAGGAACTTTTCCTCAGCATTTTGTTGGTTATGAACTCTTAAACTGCACAATACATAGAATGATTAACCAGTTGGCGAGTGAAAGAGAAGACACTTCTTCAGTTCAGTCCCAGGACACTTAATTCATCAGCGGGATTCCCTAGCTCTCCCCTCACATGCAATTCCATTCTCTAATTAACGAACTGCTTAATTAACAGAACTTAGCAAATAGTTCTCAATGAATAATTTATTTGATGAATTTAGCCTTTTTCTTTTTTTTCTCTTTTCACAAATTGTATCAGAAGAGACTGGGAAGTTTTCCAAGACACATTTTTTTAGTTAATATTTACAGACATCTTTAGTAAATAATTCTTGGTTTGTGGTTGATATTATTTAAGTTCATATTATTAGTTCTTAAAACACAGGTTTTAACCAACCTATTCCCTGTTAGTACATAAGACACCATGTTGCACGTAGCTGTCCTGGTTTGAGGTGAAACAGAACCAATTTTCTTTTCAATAATTTTACTTTTCAGCTGGGCCTGTTCTAACTAACTGAATTCTTTGAAATTAGCAGCTTATTTTACAGACAGTATCCACTTCTAGCAGAGATAAGGCCTGGTGTTTATAGCTAAAACCAACAGACTGGTAATTTTGGGATTTTTTTACCTAGCTGTAATATTCATAGTTCATAATAGGAATTGTCCTGAATAGATGACCAATTAAATGAACAGAAGCAAAATGTTAAATAGCAATCACAGTAACTACGCAACAATTCTGAGTACTTAACAGCCAACTAATTTGAAATTTAGGCTGAAAAAAAAGTTTTGTGACTCACTGGAATAGTAACATACACTAGCTAGCTATACATGCACTTGCTTATTCTTAGAAAACAGATGTGGGATCATCAACATGACGGAAATGAAACTTGTTTTTCTCCTTTAATTGGCCAAGAATCTGAAGATTATTTTTTTTTTACCCTTCAGTTCAATAATGCATATTATCACTGCATCCAAAGACCACTGAAGTGTTTGGAGAAATTTCACTGACTTCAGCGTTGTTTGGATCACACTATTAAGTATTAGAAAGTGCCATCTTCCTGATCTAGAAGCAGTGTAATGACATATTCTTACAATACTGACCTCAATAATGGTAAATAGAGTACACGTGTAGTCTGACAGGACTGCACTTTGATCCTATATTTATGAGTAAATCTTCCTAGTTCCTGTCTAAATTGTGGCTGAAACCTTGCCCTCTTTCGAAGTGGCGAGTCAGTTCTCCAGTGTTCAGGACTACATGGGAGCCTGTGGTTACGGCTGAAGATGCCACTGAGGTGTGTCCATACACACACCTGCAGACAGTTCTTGCCTCTCGCTTAGAGTTTGTGGTGTGAACCCAGACTAAAACCAGAAGTGGTTTTAGTCCTGGTACCCACCCTGTTATGCAACAGCTCAGGCAACCTCGGCTGCAGCACTTTGTTACTTGCAGGAAGCATGACTGTTTCTGCAGTAGGCACCTACCTACTCACACAGTTACGGTAAGGAAACTATTCCCTCTGTTCTTTTGAGGTCCAGCTACTATAAAGTAAGAGTGGAAGAGCCCTACAACTAGAAAGAGCAGGGAAAATTAATCTGATTCAAGTCTAGCAGGGAAGACATTGAAGTAGAAAGAAGTGATGAAGCCTTATGTTCCTGGCTTCGGTTCTGGAAGAGTTTATTTTATTGTTAAATGGTTTTCCAATATACTTACATGCCCAAGGGAGATAATGTGGAAACTCCATGCCCCTTGATTCCCAAATAAATGCACTTAGCCCAAAGCTGCACCACATGTTTGGCAGGAGAGATGAAGATTATCTGGCCTCTGAACTGTTACAGGAAAAATCATAAATTTGTCCTACAATGAAATGGGTGAGAAACCAAGAAGTGGAGATGTCTGACATTTCTCCCTTATTCACAATATTCTTAGGGAAAGGGATTGGGAATACATTGCCTTCTGAAGACATCTACATCATACAGTTAATGAAAAAAGGGAATGTGGTCTTTATATCAGCCTGTGAGGATGTTTAGTACTTTCACTTGGTTGTGAAGGAAACCTTTGACTGAAAGTGAATTGTTCCCTTTTAGAATATACAGGGGAATTGTTTTAGAAACAATATGGGATAAAGGGCAAGCAAGATAAATGCTGTTAATAGTGAAATTTCTTAAATTAATGTTTTGTTGATGAAGGAAGACAAGATAAACTCTCCTGTTTTAGTTGTTTTGGATTCTCATACCTAGTAGGAATGAGAAAAAATTCAAACTTTGGGGTAATCTAAAAGTTATCAGATTGGTATTTCAGTAGCCATAAGGAGCAAATATTCTAAGTTAGAAACATGTGTGTGGTCTGATTATTTTTTTTTTTTTTTGAGGAACAATCATGCTGTAATCTGAGTTTTCAGAATCATAATTATTTTTCACTTAGTCGTCTTATGACTCATCCTGTTTGATTGGAGGTGGAAATAATTATGTGAAGTATGAGTCACAGAATTTTCTGTCCTATAGTATTCATCAGATCTTTCAGCTGCAATGGGCTTGCCCCAGAAAAAAATTCAATCTTTTAAATCTATAACTACTGTGATTGCTAATTATACGGCTCCTGTGATAGAACATATGTTTGGGTTTGTCTGTCAAAAGTTTTTTCCTTGCAGAAGAAGAGATACTTGTTATTTGGCTGCTCCAGATAACTTCCAAGTAAATGTCCAGTGTTCTGGGAGAAGGACCACCATGTACATGTAGAACAACTTAAAAGCCTGTGTTGCAGGAGTCTGATTTTTCCATACTCACCACATTGCACTGTAAGTCAAATATATCAGAATGCATGATCAATCACACAGTATCTGTTTCCTCATCGCTACTGCTCCAGCTCCAGCAGTGTTCCGTCTACAAGAACTATTTGTCAATTGTTTATCCATTGACATATCTGAGATCTAGAGGCACCAGAGCTTTTGCTGATAGTTTTTCCTGTGCCTCCTGTCATGCATTGGTCATGCACTGATAGGAGAATTCCTCTTTCCATTTGTATCTGCTCTAGGTGTTACAAACTAAGCCAGAGCTTACACTCCAAGTAGCTTCTAGTAAAGGAACTGGGATACCTAAATGTTCATTATGCTATCCCTTGAACATAGCTTCATCTCCTACATTTCCCTGCTAGTCTCACAGGCAGCTTATTGTTGTGATGCATTAATCCCCTATTCCTCTGTGCAGAAAAGCATTCTCCTGCTTTAAGTAAAAGGCTGTGAGTCTTTTTCACTTACCTAAAGGTATTTTTCTCCTCATGCCTGGAAGCAGTGTTGTTAGCAGCTAAATGATTAATTCTCCCTCAAGCATGACTGAGATTCACACAGTAAGGTTACCCGCAGGGTCCAAACTGGTATGCCTTCTTACAGCTTGGATGCTCTTGAGCTTGGCTTCCCTTGTGATAAACTATACTGCTGTTTTATTGACCAGCTCTGTGGTGTAAGAAGTCACTAACACAAGGAATCCAATTCACTTCTATCTACTATAGCTATTTTTCCCCTTCCTGAGGAAAAGCTCCCTGCCAGTCTATAAGGAAGCCTAGGGAGTCCTCTTAGTTATGTCCCATGTTCATTGATTGAAATGTTATCATTAAAATGATTTAAAATGATTGTTAAAATGTAATAGGGTCAAATTTCTTTAAGAAGAGACAGACTTGATCTCACAGCTGTTACTGCCAGGTGACAGTATTAACTATCAAGCCACTTAGGAAATGGTCTATTTCCCCTGCTGTAGCTAGGGAGGATGAAGCGGGGCAAGCATTGAGATTGAAGAGTGCAGAATCATGAAGCCTCATCTCAAGTAAGTGCTTTCTTGCAAGCTAAAGTAATGGTCCTATGCTCTTGAACATGTTTTGCATATCCCTTGGTCCAGCTTTCTCTGTAGTCATTTACCTGCCACCCTCTTTCATTCACTAATCCCATTTTATCCCATTTTACACCTGCAAATCTTCCCCTTTGTTATTCAGAGAACCACAATGTAGACCCAAAGGCCAGGGTCCAGCTTGATTTTTAAAGATGCAGTGTTCTGTCTTGGATTCCTTGGCTTTTGGCAGAACCAGCCCAGTGGCTTTGCTTTGTGTCTGTCTAATTAGTCCACAGCAGTTGTTCAGCATAATTCTTTCTCAGTGCTGGGATTTCACACTGCATTTGAAGTGCACTTTGCAATAGGTGGCAAGCAGCACGGAATCCTAAATGCATCTCCAGTGAAAATTCACCCATTGAAAGGCTCTCCCAGGACACTTAGATGCCACCACAGGAATACTGCACTCTCTTCCTCATCTCAGAACCCTGATGTGTGATATTCTGCATATTGCCATGCATGGTGTCTTAAAATGCTCACAATCATTTCCTACACCTGAAATGTAGCCACAAGCCACAGGAGCAAGTAGAAAAAGAAACTGTCTATGAGTGAGAAAAAGGGGACAGAAAAGGAAAGAATTTGAAAACTAAATGAAAGAAATTAGATACATTTAAGCATTTTTGCTAAGAAAGAGTCCTGAAAATTAATAGGAACATCTTACTAGGCTTCTGAGTTGTTGAGATCCTTTGGAAGTTACATGTAAAGCCAAGATTATTGAAATTTAAAATGTGGATGCAAATGTAGAAGAGACTAATGAGATATTAATTAATGTTTATTACATTAATGTGTTCATAGGTATCTCTTTCTGAAATAGAAGTAAATATATAGAAACAAGTATCTTCCTTTCAATAAAACTTTAAAAAAAACCCCCTCAGTTAAAGAATATAAAAGTGATGGAACATTACTGGTAGGGGTTTTATATTTAAGAGCATTTCAAATGTAAATCCTCTACAGCAGGTAGTAGCTCTGAGACACTTAGAACTCCATTTTCTGAGACAAGCACATAGTGCAAGGATAGTCAGAGGACAAGCATGAAGTAGAGTTTTCTTTCCTGATTCCAATTAAAGAATAGACTCTTCTGTAAGCTTTCTATGAAATTTATGAAGGAAGAAAATAAGGGCAATTTTCTGGTGAGTTTTTTTAATAAAAAAAAATAAAAAAATCCGTATTTGTGTATTTTGGACTGTAAATCAATGTACTCTTGCTTTTCCTTGAAGAGACATTACTAATCAGAAAGAGCATGGGTACTCAATGTTACTGTTCTGTGTACCATTTGCACAAGTGACAATCTTAACATTAATATTTTTTAACTAGATCTCATTACAGAATACTAATACAAATTGCAAATTCTTTTATTTTCTGAACATATTTGTTGTCCTCCAGATCTCTGTGTGTTTTGAAACAATCATGGAGTCCTATCCAGACATGTGCTGTATTTTATTTTCAGTCCACTTCTAGTTAAAGATGTACATATACTCTCTGAAATTCTTACTGTTGGAAGGAGAGATAAAGCAAATGGGTGATGCTGAAATTATCCTTGCAGTACTTCAAAGTCCCAGGTTTTCAGCCATTGTCTCCTGTATATGCTACACTTCGCTATTCTGTCCCACAGAACTATCATCCAGTGGTGGTAACACAGACTGGGGAAAGCTGGGGTAGCAGATAAAAATCGGTGTAATGAAGGATGTAGCAGAGGATACTGGAAGTTAGGTATCTCTCTGATGTTTTTAGTGGCAGGCATGGATAACAGAGTGGGAATTGTTCCGAAGGGAATCCAGAAAGATGATCCAGATGATGGATTTATCTCTGCAGCTTATGATTAGCAGTAGGAACAGGGAAGTAAGGGAAGCTGGAGGCAGCACTAGCTAGGTCAATGCTTTCTCACCTGCTTGCACACTGGACTAGTGCAGCTCCTGAAAACCAGAGACCTTGACCCAGACAATCGCCTAGACAGAGCTCTGTGTTTGGATAACATGGTGTGTTAGTAAAGAAAATGGATTTTCCTATACGTTCCCACTGATGTCATTAATAATTGCTGCATTTCCCTTGGCAAGGTAAGTTGTTTTTTTCTTGTGGCCATGCAGCTCTTAAGTTATATTCAACTAAATTTAATTATCAGCCCACAAAATTTGATTAATTATTTAATGTTATCCTTTGACCCTAACCTGGGAAGTATAAGAGGGAAAGAAAGTAAATTTCTTTTTCATCTGGCTTTCGAAATCAAGAGCTGTCTGCTATAAAATCTTCCAAAAAGAGTGATGAGTAGTCGTTTTAACACACTATATATATACTATATTGAATCTACTATAAAGTTCAAGGTTGACTCTTTCATGTGGAATCATCTGGATGACAGGTCATGTCTTACTGATGGTAACCTTATTTCTTCTTTAGTACTTCTGTTCTGAGATATTATCTTGCAGGTGTGACAAGGTCTCTAAAACACAACAATTTAATAATCTGGCTCAAAAAAAAAATGGTGATGCACTTTTTAACTTAAATATTGATATTAGAATCATTTGCATCTCAGTTTACATTCTTCAGGAAAAGTCACTAAAATATATGAGGCTTCAGAATGCATTGACTATCTCCCTGTTAACAGCAGAAACACACTACACAGTTTTATGAGTACATTCAACTACCATATCTGACAGAATGAAAAGAAGTTTGAAAATCTGGAATTTATACCTCTCATACAGTATACTCCAACCTGCAAAGTGCAGTAGCTACTGTCTGGAGGATTTGTTGCTTTTTGATTTAAAGCAGTGGTTTCTTAGAGACTTATTGACAGCTTGTGAAAATGTTGAAAATTCAGCTTGGAGAGGTTCACTGGGATCATGCATAAAGTAGTTAATGACTTTTTCCTTCAACAAGTTCATCCATAAACTCTAACCACTGTTCAGTTATGTGGGCACTGGGGGGTCTTGAAAGACTATATATATAAATATTGGTAGAAGAATTGGCCAGATACCTTGATATAAGTTCTTGTTTTGAAAATGGGTAAAAGTTTAAGCAACATTTTATATGAACCCCAGTGAGAAACTGATGATGAAAAGAAACAGTTCTCTTGCTGTTCTTTTAAAAGAAAATAGATAGACCTCCTAAGTATCAGGCAAAGGACCTAAAGAACTGGAAAGGACTTAGTAGAAACCTTCTATTCATAAGGAAGGGTATTTCATGTAGTATTACTTGGATTATGTCCATTTTAAGAGACAGAAGCTGTGTTAAAAAGGTCCCAAAATACAAAAAAGCCTTTTAGATATTTTCATCCTGGTAGGATTTAATGTTGAAAATCTGATAACATTTCTTAGTTATTTATGCAACACAAAACCATATAAATGACTCCTATTCTGTTTGCCAAACTTCTCAAGATACATTACAGTTCTGCTTGAGTAAACCATATGGCATTTCAGAAAACAAAGTTTTGTAATATAGATTTTATTTAGCTAGCAGAATGAGTTTTTAACTGGCAAAAGATATAACAACATTGTACTTTGATGATAAGTAACGAATCACAGAATCATCATGGTTGGAAAGGACCTCTGAGATCACTGAGTCCATCCATACACACAGAAAAATAACCCCTTACAATCTCAGCCACTTGAGCATGCCCTGAAGTGCACATCTACAAGTTTCTTAAATACCTCCAGGGATGGTGACTCAAGCACTCAGTGCCTGACCACTCCCTCAGTAATGCAATTCTTCCTAATATCTAATCTAACCCTCCCCTGCTGCAACTTCAGACCCCTTCCTCTAGTCCTGTCATTATTCCCTTGGGAGAAGAGGACAACACACACCTCTCTACATCCTCCTTCCAGGGAGCTGTAGAGGGCAATGAGGTCTCACCTCAGCCTCCTCTTCTCCAAACTAAGCATGCCCAGTTCCCTCAGCCTCTCCTCATATGGCTTGTTCCCAAGCTTGGACCCCTCACCAGCTTGGTGGCTCTCCTCTGGACACATTACAGCACTTCAATGTCCTTCCTGTAGTGAGGAGCCCAGAACTAAACATAGTACTCAAGGTGAGGCCTCACCAGTGCCAAGTACAGAGGCACTGTGACTTCCCTACTCCTGCTGGCCACGCTATTCCTGATTCAAGCCAGGATGCCATTGGCCTTCTGGGCCACCTGGGCACACTGCTGGCTCATGTAAAGCTGGCTGTCCACCAACATCCCCAAGTTGTTTTTGGCTGGGCAGCTTTACAGCCACTCTTCCCCAGGTGAAGATGGGGCAAAGGGTAAAGGAGGCTTTCACTGTAGCTGCTGCTGGCAACAGTAAGTTTTCTTGGTTTAAAGCAGGCTGCCAAACCTCATTTATTGAGGCTTAATACAACTAATCAAATAGGCACATTAAAAAGCAATCAAAGCCTTTCAAGCCCTAGGTTCAAATAAAGTGCTGAGTATATGATGGATATAACTGGTTTTGTTTGCTTACAGAATTGATTTTAAGATACTACCCCCACAATCCTTTTAAGCTGTGTATTTGGATTGTGCTGTGTGATACACATTGAGCTATAGTACATTTACTGGAGCCAGGTCCTTATTGTCCCTATGATGTCACACTGTTTTCATTTCACCTGCCTCTGATACTTATCTGTGATCAACTCATTCCCTGGGCTGAGAAAGCTCCATGAGTTTCATCCTCAGTGCTCTGCTCTCTCTCCTCCACAGGCTGCCTCCTGGACTGGATGGCCTGGGAGGCTGATGGTGTTGAGCCTCCCAAGTCGTTGATCTAAGGCTATTCAAAGAGACTAAAGCTGTTCCTCTGACCTGTTTTCTGGCCACTGCTGGTCTTCAGTCTGTGACTTTTAAAAGTGCAGGAAGATAAATAAGAGAGTACAGGCCTCTCTGGCTGTGTACAATAGCTAGGATGAGAGCACAGCCACACCATTCCTGCTCACAGAAAACAATAAAATTTCCATCCTTTCATGCAAGTAACTGAGAAAGGCTTTCTTTCAGGTGCCCATTTCAGTCTTAAGAATTCCTGCCACAAAAATAAATCAGGAGCGATTCTACTCCCATTATTCTGTCCAAATGATGCCCTCGATTTGCTGTGACTTAGTGCTGCTAATCTCAAAGTATCCTGAAAGTGGGTAGAATACAATACTGCTTTTTCTGTTCATGGTAACTCACTGTAGCACTGCTTTCTAGGCCGGGGTGCTGGCCACCCAATTTACAGTTTGTTTCTCAGCATAGTGATAACAGCTATTTTTGGGTCTCAGAAAGAGTACGTGTTTTTCTAAGAAACTACAATGAGAGCAGCAGCGTGAATGTCAAACAGATGTAATTGATCTTTGTTTAAAAATCCCACCAGAAATCTTAGGAATCTTAAATTATTTGGGTTATTAATTTACTTAATGGGTTTGCTGTTCTAATCTTGGGTCAAAAAATATTTCCGTCTTGCAGGAAATACTCACAGCATGATAATTGTTTTCAACCCCTGAATTTTAATTAATCTTAACTTGTATGCAAAATATATCACTGCATAAAAACGTGTATTTTGAAAATATTGTTGTTCCAATTCAAGCTATTGATGATGGGAAAAGAGTGTTCTTAAAGGACATATTTGCTATTGGTGCATTCAGGGGAAATTTTTTTCTCTTTTACAGATACACCAACAATTATTTATGCGCTGTGTTTTAGAACATTTATAACTGATGACATGAGATGGGAATGACTTGAAAGGAGCAGGTGGATCTCGCTTGTAAAAAAGGATTCTGGGAGTTATAAAACTACAGCTGTGTAAGTTTGGGACTACCTGCTCTTCTATCAGGTTCAGCAAACTGACAAGGAACCTGCCAAACTTGTCAGAGGCACTGTGCCTCAAAGGCTGTTAGAAATCATTTTTTTAATTGCTTGCAAGAGTATGTAGGGGTTTGAATATATTAGGAAAGCAAGTATTCTTACTATACCATAAAATGACACCCAAAATGCATGCTGTCTCCTTATCCCACTCTTTCTTGCTTGCTCACTCCCTCTCCTGCACACACACACCCCCAGAAGAACATAAATATCACATTCAAACCATAGAAAAGATGTTACAGAAGGGAACATACCTTAAAATGATAAAAGCACATTGGAGCCATCTTAGAAAATTGCAAAATATTATTTTTTTGTACAAATTATTGTGTGCTGGAAATTCACTTTCATTTAAATATTTGAATCAAAGATTCAGATGGTTGCCATTCCTTGGCATGCATGGTAAGAGACAGGGCTGCGAGGTATGCTCTAGAACCGACCACCCTGGTGGAAGACCCTCAGGGCATCACAGACCCTCAGGGCATCACCTACACACATGACACTACAGTGACAAACCCTTGCGTTCTTATAGGTGAGACAAACAGATGGCTGGCACTGAGTAGTATGGGTACCCAATGCTCCACTACGTAAATTTCACTTAGCAGGAGACAGTGAATATTTTCTCTGCTTAGTCACATTGTGAACCCAGTGCTAGGTGGGTTTTAATATTTATAATAGCTATAATACCTGTTGCTTTGGTATTTTTTTGTATGGAGATGGGGAAGCTTAATTTAGTCATTTAAATGAGTAAGTGAACTTGTTTGATCATAACACCAGCACAGACAAACAAATTTTTTGCTGAAACTTCCCATATTCAACAGTTATATACAAAAGTTAGCTACCTTGGATGTGGGTTTCTCAGCACTTCCATGAAAATTTGAATAAGAGAATCTAAATTAATCCCTCAAGACATGAATCCATTTAGAATTAAAGTTCAAGTGGCCATCTTGTTGTTCTTAGTTTGCTCAAAAATTATATCAGAGTAAAAAAAAAGAGAAAATATTAACCCATTTTAGACATACCCAGCAACACCTTTAAAACATTTCAGGAGAAACACGTAAAGTAAGGTGGTAGAATATTACCATTTCTAGAGGGATTACTAAAAATGTTTCTCAAAGAGTAATTGAATCTACGCTGGAAGAGCCCTTTCAGAGTTTTCAAGAGGTTATTGAGAATTGTTTCTAAAAAAAAAAAGCTGCATGAATTCATAAGCCCTTTATGTTTTAAGTCTGTTGGGACCTGGAGTTATCATGTAGCCAAATAATGTACATTTCAGGAAGTGCAGCAACAAGAGGAAGTGAATTAGAAAGAAACAAAGAGTTTAGGGACTCTGAAGGACAATTGTTATTTGTGCCTGGATGCATTGTATTGTTAAAACTTATTTACTCAGCATTTGATATACTTGTGCTCTGCTTTGAACCCAGAAAAAAATCCTTATCTTGACCAAGATATGAAAATTCCTTGCTGAAAAAAGCCAGGGCTCTCCATGAAAATCAATGACAATTACCTCTAACTTACTTTGTATGATCTTTCACCACAGATAATTTTGTCAGGTATAGGAAGAAAAATCAGCAGATGTTACAAATTTTTATTCAGCTATAGGCCATATAATGAAACACAGAAGTTGCCTACTGCAGATGCATATTCTTGATATAATATGCCACCTGAAAAGCCAGCTCTTGACAGATGTACCTTGAACAACACTTTTCCCAGGTGCCATGCCAATGATTTCTCTGATAATAATTCACTGTATAATATAAATAGAAATATTGATTAGAATAGTGGCATACAGAAATAACATATAAATAACTGTAAATTTGCCCTTTCCCTTATTTCCCTTCCTCGTTAGTGCAGAAATATTTTTCATGTTGCTGTCATTGCTAGAAGATATTTCTTCTAATACATCAGCTCTCACCAGAAATTAGAGCTGCAGAAACTTTGCATATTGCTCAGTTGCTTGGAAATTTGTATGTTTTTCTCTACAGAAAATGATTTTGTAAGGTGGTTAGAAAACAACCAGTGCTTGAAGAATATAATTGGACTATCACATGAATGTTCCATGAAAATCAAAATCTCTCATTTTATTGGGTATGATTAGAGAAGTATCAAAACTTGGGTTTTATGTAACAAAATACTGTGATAAAACTGGAAAAGGTCATTGGAAATATGACAGCAGAAATGATTTACTTATGACAATATTACACTTGAAGAACTTGTCTGTTTCTATCTGCATGTAAAAATATGCATTTGTAGATGCAGT
Source organism: Calidris pugnax (assembly GCF_001431845.1). Classification (NCBI taxonomy): domain Eukaryota; kingdom Metazoa; phylum Chordata; class Aves; order Charadriiformes; family Scolopacidae; genus Calidris; species Calidris pugnax. The sequence continues at coordinate 956,144 of NW_015090810.1, forward strand.
TGTAAGACATTTTACTGAAACTTTTCCTAAAACAGCTTCATCTATTTATGTATATGTGATATGTTATACTTTTGCAGAATTTTAGATGGGTGTGCCTTATGTGTGATTTTGTAATGCATTATTCTGTAATATATGAAAGTGGAAAAACACTTTTCTAAGACTAGGATTACAGCAAATATCAAACCACAGCTTTAATTCAGTATTAAAGTTTCAAATAAGCCACTGAAAAGTCAAAATTGGAGTACAGGTTGAGCTGCAAGATAAGGCTATGATCAAATTTACTTCAGTAAAATTAACTGGTGTATTCCTTGATATATTTCTCAAAAAAAAAAAAAAACTTGAAAAGAAAGCAAAACAACATCCTTTCTGGTTAAAGCATGTTATGGAAACATAGAAAGCCCTCTTTCCCCACCAAAGCAAATTATCTTTGAGACATCTGAGATTTTGAATTCCTTGTACATCTGTGAAATCAAGGAACCTGCAGCTCATTCTTGGCCTTAGTGAAAGTAATGATAGTTTGTTATCCTGGCTGGTGTGATCCTGGAAGTAAGGCCAGGATATTTTTCCCTTCATATGCACTATTTTTTGAAGCAGCTGAATATACATTCTTTAAGTTTTTACTCTTATGCGAAAAGAGAATGTGTTAGTGACACTGAAAGCAAAATAGCAATGAAGCAGACTAAAAAGCTATCAAGCAAGTCATTTAACTGGGATACGTTTTGTAAAAATTAACAGTAAAATTAATCAGTGCTGTTATCTGTAAACTCCTTTAGTTATAGTTTCACTGTTCTGATTTTCATTGTACAACATTTTAGACTGTTTAAATAAGGATAATATGTGTTCTTTTATTAATATGGAAGAATATAGAAACACAAGTTGCATTGTCAATTACTGTTTTGAGACACACCCACTGGAAAGAATTTTGTAATTCTGTAGCTCAGAGAGACATTTCTTAAGGATTTTTTCTCTTCTTTGAACCTACTAAAGCTTTGATCCAGGGAGCACTTACACCCTATATGGGGGTGATTTTGCAGTAATTGAAGTACAGAATGTCTGAAACATCTGTGCTCCATAGCTAAAGCAAATTGTTGCTCATCCTATCATTTTTCCTAAGCAAATTGTTTGCCTGTCAAAGCATGGGCCAGAAGATGCAAGAAGTAAGGGCACAAAAGCAGCATAAAGCAGGGGAAATTAAAGTGCTAAGAAGGTACTGGAGAGAAGTGTGTTCTGTAGAAAATGTTTCTTTTACACTGTTATTCTATATAATATGTATAATTCTATAATACAAAGCTATTCTACCTTCCTTGGTCCTAACCAAAGAATAGTTAATATTTGTTTAACTACTTCCGTATCAACTGTTGACACTTTCTCTGTATTGTCATGGAACTACTGCTGCACGCATATTGGTTTGTCTGCAGGTTCATATGACCAGTTTGCTTTTGCAGCCAGTATTTTTAATTTCCCAAAACTATGCATCTCTTGCATCTCCAGCTGAACAGTGTGAGGTTATATTTCAAGTGACCTGATTGATAGTATGTTTGCATTTTTCAGGTACCAGTCTATTCTCACAAGAACAACCAGTACCTGGGCCTTAGGTGTTTTGAAAATATGCTCCCTGAAACCTACAGTTGGGATTTCAAGGAAAAATAAATGTCTTAACATCTGTCTCTTAAAAGCACATGCTCCATTTCTATTCTCTAGGCCTAAATTCCCAGTTGCTTATGCTTTTTCAAAAATCCGCAGATGAAATTTTTAGCATTAGGCACCACAGCTATGTGACAGGTTAAAAAAAAAAGTAAATATAATAAAAAGAACTACATAACTTGGGAGAGGGGGAAGTGTGAATAAGCAATGTATTTTCTTGAACGAACTCTGCTATATTTTGTCATGTTTGAAATACACCTACTTATTTGTGTTTTTAACACATCTTATCAGAACATTTAGTATAATATAATTAAAAAAGAAAGTACTAGTCAGAATAAAATGTAGTCATTAACATCACATTTCAAATTTCTTGTCAAAAATGAAGTCCAAATGTATATAAAGCACTTTTCATTAACATTTGAGTTTTCTATGAATTCTATTCTTTTCACACATTAACTTCAGGACCACATGACACAGTTTTATACATCAGAGAAGAAAGATCATGTTCTTGCCCCAGATTTGCTTTGCTATAGCTCCCATTGCAACAATTTTTTTCAGATATTTTTTTCTGAAATTTAAAACAGCATTTTACATGAATGATGTATTTAGAAAGTTTTGAAATCAGTAAACCTTGTGTGAATTTATCTCCTGCTAAATTACTGTCTCTAAAGAAATTGCTTCTGAAATACAATGATATATAAGAATTTCAAGATTATAAATAACTGATTTTGACCAGTAAGAGTGACGAAAAAAGGGAAGAGTAAAAATCTAGCAATTTAAAAGGAAAGTACTTGTGTCATCTGAAGAAGGGTGTCTTGTTCCCTGTTGTGATGGCAGGTTTAAGTGATAATTATGGTATATGTGGAAGCTAACTTTTTAATGATTTTTCATAAAGTTTTGTTGGTGCTAATATAAAATATTTTTTTCTGTTTTCTCCTCTCAACGATAAAACCTTCTTATCTTTCTTGTGTATTGAGGTTGCCTCAACTCTAAATAACTTTTTTTTTTTGTCAGTATAAACATCTTGTTCTTTTTTAAAGCAAAAAACCAAAGCTTTGCTTTGAGGTGATAATGTCTTGCCAGAGAGAGAGTAAATATTGATGGGGTAGGCGTGCTGCACAGGGAAAAGTCAAGACTTCATATGTCATTGAGAGAGATGAATGAAAAGCTGGTTTGGTGAAAATCTGAAGTTCATTGGTTAAGGGTGAGGAAATGTTAGCCATGCTAATTATAAATCTGCCACGGGATCAGTATGTTGACAAAGGGACTGAGTATGTTGAAGGACTGAGAGTAAAGTTGACACTAAACATAGTTTCTTCAAGGATGGAAGGGGGAAAACATATTTTCTAAAGTTTCAGAGGAGTTATGTAAGGATCATAGACTTATTCCACCATTTGGTATAGCACTTTCGAAGCAAGGTGGGGGGGGGGCGTAAATTGCTAACTCTTAGAGACATGGTAACCTACATTATACGTTTAATGATCTATTGTGTGAAAGGTTTCACCCTTTACAACATGGAATTAAATGAGCAAGAATAACCCTTTGCAAAAAATGTCCACTCTGTCTTTCAGAATGTTATCAGTTCTAATAATTTTCCTTATTTTAAGTAAGGGAATAAACAAAATAAATAGGTTCCCTAAGAAAAAAATCATTTCTATAAGCACACAGCTTTAACATGATTATTTTGATGTAAAAAATATGCCCAAAGTGCTTTTTTGTATCCATTATTTGTAAGCTTAAATTCAAATTAAACAAAAGGCACTTCAGTCATAGGCTTGTTTTTCCTAAAAATAATCCCATTCAGATTAAAATAAGAGACCATTCAAACAACGACAAAAAAGCCAAGCATGTGGTCATGTTTGTGATACTGAAATGGAGCCCCTTCTCTCACCCTGAAAACCTTTCATCTTATTTTATGTTCTACAAGAATATTTATTCATTTGTCCTGCTTAGTTTATAACAAGGTTGGCAGGGTTTCATGAAACCAGCCCTACTTTGCTTTGTTGTCCATTCAACACTATTGTGGCTAGAACCATTAGCTCAAACTGTTAGCTAAGAGTTTGCCTTTCATGATTTATGTGCATGATTTAGGCTGTGACAAAGTACTTTTTGGGAACCTTATGGGTTCTGAAGCTTGTTCAATTTCTGTGGGCTAGCACAGCTTTAAAAATGGTTTAGATGCATATGCCTCCGTGTGGGTGTGTAAGGAATCTTACTGAAGGTCTCATATATCATTTAATAAATATTTAAGCTTTGCCTTCAGGAACCAGTAACAGGGCTCTCACCTCCGTCTTAGTTATAAAAGCTCCTCAAGTTCTACAAAACTTCTGAATTTTGAAGTTCTGGCATATGAGTGAGATTCAATCACTCAAGTCTTTTGACAGAGCTCAGATACATTTGTCTTCTTTTTATTTCAAAGCAATAGTGAACAATTAAATCTGATCTCTTCTATTATCTTGCATGTGATTTGAAACAATCCGATAAGTTTTAAACATCCCAGGTGATACACCTTTCATGTTTCTTGATGTCCACTTCCTCAGCCCTGTGAACATCTTAATTTGCAGTTCCTGGGTGCATAATTTCATAAGGTTTGTTTGAGGAACAAATGGCTTTCTGGGTTTCCGTTTTGGCCCTGGCGTTACTCTAATTTGCCTCCATTTCCGAAGTGCCTTTGGCTGAAGCCTCTTTCTCTTCCATTTCATCCTATTGTTTCTATATGCCAGCAATTTAAACCTCTTCAGGTAATGTGTTTTTAAATCTTGGGGCTTATCCATACCAATAAATACTTTTACTACACTAAGGGGACTCTATGTACTTGTCAAGTTGGTGCCAAAGGCCCATTAGCCAAGAACTTTTCTCCTGAATTTTTGGGGAGGACAAGAGGGTAATTTTTAATACTGATGTCTCTCTTTTCATTTTCCAGTGTATATAATTATTATTTTTGAATACAGTTGAAGTGCTCTAAAATTTTTTGTTATCTTAACTTTTGAGGTTAAGAGTCACTGATCTACAAAATTTTAGCATAAATATTATTATTAATCTGGAACAAAAAGGATTCAAGTCTTGCTGACTGATTCAACATGTATTTGTTTCAAGGCTTACCTATAATATGTGTTTAAATGTGATTTTTTTAACCTCCTCATTCCTTTAAAATGGCTTTCATTATGATTGCCAAGATTTAGGAGGAAATATTGTACCTTAGCATTTAATAGTTATTTTTAAAGTGTTCAAACACACCATAACATAATACCAGGTGCTATACCAAACATCCAACTAACAGCAAAGGTTCCTCAATCACCAGAAATGGACCAAGATAATCTTGAAGCTCTGAATATGGATTTGAACACATTGCCAAAAACTGACAGGCTTCATGATAATTTTCTTGAACAATAGTCTTTTCACATCTTCCATAGATTATGCCGTGGCTCCCATGAAATATTCTCTGACAGAATGTGCCTTTGTAATCCTTTACAGAGGTCAAGTTTGAAAGGAGTACCATTTAATAGATAGATAATTTTGAGCCAATGTTTAAGGTATCTATATTCCATTGAAACTGAGTTTTCCTGAACTGTTCTGATATCACAAGAATTCATATTCAAGTGACATTTCTAACTCTATTTCTTTCCTGATGCCAATTACATATTTGAAAGAAACCAACTCTATTCTAGTCTAGTTTATGTGTTTTTCTGCATGTAAGTAACTTAGTTGATTTAATTTGGGTTGTTACAGATTTATTTTGGAGGAAGAGGAAAGTGCTGTGTCCAATATACTAGTTTGCTTTTTGTGCTTGGAGTTGGAGTGTGATTTTAAGCAGACAATAAATTGAGTTTATGCATACTTTTTTCCCTGGCTCAAGGATCCATAAAGGACCTGCACTTTTAGTATAAGCTCTATTTTTCTTGGTCAAAAATTCTTTTCGCATGCGTGATAAAATTGGAGCTTGTGTTTAATTGTTTTGTTTGTGTTTAATCTTTTGTCCACACTTACACAGGTATAAAATGAGTGAAATTCCACTTAACTGAATGCAGTCCTGTGGTACCTTGCCCACAGCAACAAGAGGTGAATATGTTTTAGTTGGAGATTAGACTGATTCCTGTCAGTTGTAGTAGCGCTTTAGTTCAGACAGAAACCAATTAGATGCAATCAGAAATCAACACTGAGGGGTCTCTTGGTCCATAATATTTTCAGTAAGAATCTCATACTCTTTGGGTTTTCAGTCATCCACATATAAGTATCTAGTGCTATTTGTGATGCCTGGAGGTATTTCACCTGCAATCCAACTAGTGGTTAGGACTCCTGAAGATGTGACATCGTATCTACAGCTCCTCATGGATGTCTCAGATCTTCTTGTTTTCTTAAAATAAAGTAGATATCAATGTATTGGAAACAGCATCGGGCCACATGTTTGTATCTGGTGACATTCTACCTTAGGAAACAAAAAATGTGAAAAGAAAATGTGCCCTGAACTAAACACAATAGTGCAGAAAAAGTTAACTGCAGCTTAGAAAGTATTTTATATTTTTATTAAACTGTGTGGGGTGGGAAATAGCTACTGTTAGACTTGAAGAAGGTTTAAAATGGCTATTTAAGATACATAGATGGAGATGGACTGTGGATAGTATGGGGAATAGCACTGGGCAGAAATTCGTTTTAGTCATTTTCATAGCTAATATATTCTCTATTCAAGTAATAGAATATATATTGTACCTGAGTCTGCTTTCCACTGTGATAGCATGCAGTACCTAACTCTGTTTAAGTAATTTTGGGTTCTATTAGTATCAGTGATGTAAAAACATAATCAGGACCATTTCATCCTCTGGCTGCAACCCAAATATGCATTTGGATTTTCTTGTGAGAATTCCAGTAAGACTATTAACAAAAGGAAAAAAAAAAAGAAAAAAGGGGGGGGGAAACCACCACCCCACACATAATGAGCTAAAGAAATTAATCAAAACCCCTTGGCACATTTTCATCCTTCCTCTATTCACTCCGTTTTCAGACATAAAACCTCAGCAGTGAATTCATTTCTTGTTTTAGTTGGTTGACTGTATTCTTACTATTCCTGAGTTAATGCTTCAGCAGTCAAGCTGCTTAAAGACTTTTGAGATGTTAGATAGCTTACACCAAAAAGGGAACACACAAAGCAACCAAGTAGCAAAGATAAAAGCAGAAATAAATAATCAGATTTAGTCTTAAATGTATCTCATAAGGAAAAGTCTTAGCAGATCGCTGTTTTATGGCTAAAATCCACAGTGTAGCTATTTTATGTCTTTTGGGAAACTGTCAGGAGTTTCCTTTTTCATTTTGGTTGGTATCAGAACTTTCTAGAGCTAACCAGAACTATACTTAGGTATAGAAATGGGTCTTTATACTATGAAAAATGAAACTGTCACTCAGTTATTGTATTGCAGTAGCACTGTACTATGCGTTGCCAAAACACAGTGGTATACAAACCTTTCCTCTAAGCACCTCTTGAGCTAAACAGGCAAGAAAAAGGCAAAGCATAAGAAGAGAAACGGCACAGAGTAGCTAGGTGATTTGCCCACAAGGCAGTACTGTGGCAGAATCTTTGAACAAAATCCCAAGGGTCTCTGAGGATCCCTGAGACTGTGGGACCTGCTCTTGCTCCATCCTCTGTTCATATTTCTCAGCAGATCAGATGGGTAATGTCCACCAGATCTGTGGAACCTTCCAGCAGCTGTGGGTGCTGACAACAGTTCACAGTTCTCCCATGCTTCTTCACATTTTTTTCCCTGAATGCTGAGTTCCTTCTCCCAATGCTTCTGTATCATTCAGCCATTTCCATGAAACTTGATGCTTCTCTTAGGAGCAGTAAGAAGAACAAAAGATTCCAAGCCTCCTGAATATCTCTGCAGTGTCCTCCTCATTAGGGCAATATTTTATTTTGCCCTCCACACTTCTATTTTTTTATAGGAAACAGCTGTTTGCAAATCCTTGTGTAAATCTGTACTCACATAGGAAGCCAGTCCCACTCCTCCAGTGTTTGCTGGCTTAAGTCAGTTGAGACAGATTTGGGCTCACATGAGCATGTGGGTTGAGGATCTAGTTGTCTTTGTGCTTGGAAATATCGGGAGGATGGTGTCATCTGACTCTGTCCTTTTTCAGTAGGTTACCTTTACTTTGTTAGGGTTACTTCACCAGGATTAAGAAGTCTGTAAGCAGGAATAGATGTGATTTATGAATACACAACATTTCCTGGCTAATACATGTAATAGATGCTTGGCATTTGCATACTCATTACTCCTGATGCAGACACCTAATGAGACTGTTAGTCAGGCAATAAGGTATCAGTCACGCTGAGCTTTCTCATGAGCTGAACCTAATCTCACCTAGTTGAATCTTTCAATTCCGTTTCTTATTTTTCTCATTTTTTAATGAATTTTCATGTCAGTGTTTTCTCTCCAGACCCCAATGAGACTATTACCATCTCAACTATTTCATTTCAGTCTTTGCTTTTACATTTCTCATCTTGCATATCTTTCATTTACTAACTCTTGTAGGTCAACACGACTCCAGAAAAGCTAAATGAAGACCACATAACTGTTCCACAGAAAAATGGGCTGTGTGTCACACCCAGGGGTTACACAGCAAAATACCAGCATTCTTATTTTCAGTGATTATAGGCAAGATTCATCGCATCTACCTTTAGCCACCTAAAGTCAAAGATCAATTAGATTAAGGGAGAGCGGCATCCTCCTGAAATCAATTCATCCTGCCTTAAGCAAGTTTTCCAAGCGAGGTGTGATGATTCACATCCAGAAGTTCCTTTATCACTCCACTGATTGCAAAAGGAATCTAAGTTATTAGTTTTGGCCAAAATCTATGTGTGTTGGGGTTGAGGGGGAAGGGTGTTGGAGATGATTATCACCCTATGTGATCAAAAAGATTTTGTTGACATGATACAGAAATGGAATTCCATGAAACTGCAAACAGCTGCATTACTATCTATGATAATTTGAAAGGGAACAACTTATAAAAGCTTTTATATGAAATCATCAAGAAGCCAGCCTTCAATTTATTCTAAATACTTTTTTTCCTGCCTTTTTCTCATACATACGGATTTGCCGTTTTTAAAAGACTTTTCCAAAAAATGTGATCAAATATCTTGCTTGATCTATACTCATTTATATGAGGTTTAGGAAAGCACAGGCCAATAATTTCTCTTCATATAGAAGTGGATGACAAAAAGAGAATGACGTGAAGAATTAAATCAACAGACTGCAAAGTGTTTGGACACCATCTCATTTACTCCAGAGAGCTAATTGAATCAAAATAACCTCTACAAATGAACATTTATAAAGTTGTTCAATAGATTTTATTTCAAATCAAGGATTAATTTTATGAATTGGATTAGAAAGACTTCTTTGCAAATAGATGTCATTCACTTTTTAAAATTGGATTTATTTTCAGGTGATGCCTAATTAAAATAAAGAATGGCTCTTTGCACTGCAGGCCAAAAAAAAATATTCTTCTAATCCATATTCAAAACCAAATTACTCATGACAGCAGTGCACAGAGTTAAACCACTATGTGATAGTGCTGCAGTATGCCCTGTCCTGTAGAGACCTGAGTTTAAGATCAAACAGGGATTTTGCTTTGTAGGCTGCTGTAGGCTGGGAGACTGTTGAGATCTAATGAAAACATTTTCCTCTGGGAGGTTTCTGCTCATGTGCAGATGTCTGTCGCCCACTGTGAGTTAATTCAGAGTGGCATGAAGCAGTAGCTTCGCATACACAGAGACTTTCTGCTGCTTGGTGAGCACTGGTGGTGGAGCATTGTAAAGGAGGTATCACCTCACTACATTACAGGATGTAACAAAGGCTATTTTTAAGGATAAGCGTAATTGCATATAACTGTGATCTAAAGAAGAAAAAAGAAAACAAATACATGGAAAACATTTATATAGGGCAAAAATCCTCATTTAGTATTATAATCTACATTTCTCATGCTTCTAAGATGTGGAAAGGACCTATAATGTTGAGACATGGGAATTTGTAACTAAGGTTTCCACAGAAACAATCCTGGAAGTTAAATAAAACAAAGTCTTACCAAAGCTGCACATCTTGTAATGTGGTATAGCAAGCTATTCTTGGTATCTGTTTACTAAGTCTCCTAAAAGAAGATAACCAGGTTTGAAAAGTTAAGTTTTGATCTAATGGAATTGCCTAACTCTGCATCACAGCCCTAAAATACTGGTAGTCTCAGCTACATCTATGTTATGAGAGTTTGCACTAACAGTAAAATTAATAGAGCACTAATTAATTAATTAATTAAGGAAGGTGAAATAAAAAGTGATGACATCAGAAATGAATTCACTGCTGAGGTTTTATGTCTGAAAACAGACTGAATAGAGGGAGGATGAAAAAGTGCCAAGGGGTTTTGATTAATTTCTGTAGCTCATTATATGTGGGGTGGTGGTTTTTCACCCCTTTTTTCCCTTTTTTTCCCCTTTCCTTCTATAATGACAATTATGCAGGTTTTGTGACAGAAGAAAGCTGTATAGATATGTGACTTCATGTTTTCCTATCTAGTCTTTTTCTTCTCCTCAAACATGGTGCTGCTCCCATTGTCCCTGAATACATAATGACAAAGTGTAGGCAAGGGCAGGGACAAACATCAATGTCCCAATGCCTGGTTTACACACTCTGACAAGTGGCAACTACACCTGGCAGTAGCAAACAGATATACTGCCTGGTTTATTTCCATGTCCTAGGATGCTTTATTTCTCTGTTTTAGAAAAGTCAAACATTGATTAGGATCTCTTAGCTCTCTTTTCTCCTTGTTCCCTCCCCTTATTCCCCCTTCTCTGCTCAACTCTTCACTCCCTGTACAGCAGGATCAACCCTTTTGTTTCCCAAGCAGATATTCAAAAATACTGTGTCCAAATAGGCTAAAAGGATTCATTCTGACTTTGCCTGCCCACTTTCATTTGCTTCTTAGTTGCCAAGGGGACCTGCTTGACCTGCAATGCAGGGTATATCTTAGTGCACAGTGAGTTTTCCTGAGGCAAGGAGACACCAAGTCAGCGTCGAGACCTGCCAGGAGCCAGCAGCTCTCGCAGAAGATACTGATGAGATCTTGGCCTTCCAACCCAAACTATTCTATGATTCTATGGTGATTCTATGACTCTAAAACAGTTCAGCTTTAAAAAAAATTAAAAATGGCCTACCCACCAAAAGCATTGCTCTTCATGCTCTCAGTTTGCAGCCCAAAAATATCTCAAGAAAGAGCAAAGTCCCAAGCAACTCCTCACTTCTGCACTTTCCGCACACAAGACACTATTTCAGCCATCCCACCTCCAGCTCTTTCTTCTTTGCTGCTCATGCGCCTCAAGTGCACACGTGTCATCTTCTGGCAGGCAGACCAGGCTGGAAATGATGGTTAGGGTGGGAAGGAAAGTGTCAGAATAAACCATTCACATTGCAAAACAAAGAACTCTTAAATCCAGTGAATATCAGCCCAATTATATATTTTGCAGATTTTTAATATACTATAAAATAACGTCAAAGTTTTTTGTGTTCACAAATCTCACCTCTATATGGCAAGTGTTATGGTAAAATCCTCATAAAGCGCATGAGAAATTGGTAAAGGTTTGAATAGGAACATTTCTAACTAAAGCTAATTGGCCTCATTTTCTGCCTGTGCCCCGCCCATTACTACTACTACTACCTCCTGCCAAAAGAGTGAAAATGTTTGGTCTTTGATACTTCCTGTCCGTGAGTTCCAGAGCTCACTCCATACTAGGGAATTTAGATCTTTCTTTTCAGAGCTTGGGTTTTGCTGCAGATCTTCCCTAAGTTTTAGAGTATACCCTTATTTCTAAAGCATCTGGGAGTCAGTATGTTATGTTCTGATTTAGCTCTTTAAATAAAAATTAAATTTTAGGCTAACCCACTTGCCTGAGGCTGCTATGCACAACAGCTAAGCTGGAGACTGAAGCAGACTCCTGGGCTTTGGATGATTTGCCATAAAAAGCTCCTGGCTATTACAGTGACAAATGTTTAGAAAAAAAAATGGAAGAAGATTATTATTGTACCTCTTCTGTGTGTTTCCCTGTTTCATTTCCATAACACTCACAAGAAACGTATCCTGAGAGCCGTATTATGTAGTAGGGAAATTTCATTTCTCTTGTGTTTCCTAGAAGAACTAAATTCCCTTTCAAGGTTTAATTTCATACATTTGGTTTATATGCAGTATTTTTCATCACCAGAATAGCTATGGGCCTGAAGCTGCAAGGGTCTTTTAAAAGCTTCTATTTTGGCAACTGCCTCTTGGCAAACACCACTTAGGTTTCAGAAAACCAAGCTTCAGATCCCACTTCTCTTGCTTGTTTTTTGGACAAACTTGATCAACTTACTTCACCTCTTTCCATGCCCTAATTCCACAGTGGCGAAATAAAGATGGTCACTCTGAACCTCAGTTGTAGAAGAGGCTGAGACAACAGAAGGTAAGTATGTTTTTTGAGATTAGCATTTCTTAATATTTGGATAGATATAGCTTTGGCATGGATAAAAGACTACTTCAAACATAATTTATCAGCTCACCTCTTAAGGGGGGGAATCCACTTTTTTCTTATGTTTTGTTTTGTGATTCAAAGGTCCAACTGGGCACAAAGAGTGGCTAGGTGTGCACTGACCAAATTAAAACAAAAAAAACCCATTAAGACCTTCAGCTAATATATATTTTGTTATTTTCTCCTTCTTCAGTTTTGTAAAAGTCTTGTAAAATCTGATTCCCAGTAGTGTGCCATGGCAGTTCGTCTGGAAGATTAAAAAAGAAATGAGAGATATGCTAAATATTAGAATGCTAAAATTAGCTATGAAACAATAAGACAAAGTTTCCTGTTCCAGGTGTGCAGTGGTGTCAGTGATTAGGTAGCATTGTTAATAAATATAATACTCTGAAGTTGAGAAATTAAATAATGTTCACTCTTTTAGATTGTATAGGATACATTTTCAGTAATCTGTTCATAGAACAGGTGTGCTTCTCCCCTTGTTCCCCAGTTGAGTCACCTGAGAAAAGTAAAAGAAAAAAAAAATTCATAGAATCATAGAATGGTTTGAGTTGGAAGGGGCCTTTAAAGGTCATCTAGTCCAACACCCCTGCCATGGGCAAGCACATCTTTTACTAGATCAGGTTGCTCAAAGCCCCAGCCAACCTGACTTTGAATGGTTCCAAGGATGAGGCGTCCACAACCGATGAGACATTTTCCGATGCCATCACTCTCATCATAAAAAATGTCTTCCTTGTATGCAATCTAAATCTAGGCTTTTTATGTTAAAACCATTGTCCTTTCACTACAGGCCCTGGTAAAAAGCCCTTGTCCATCTTCTTTCTTATAAGCCTCCTTTGGAAGGCCACGGTAAGGTCTCCCTGGAACCTTTTATTCTCCAGGCTGAACAAGCCCAAGTCTTTCAACTTTTCCTCTTAGGATAAGGGTTCCAGCCCTCTGATCACTTTCACAGCCCTCCTCTGGATCTGCACTAGGAGGTGCATATCTTTCTTGTACTGGGTAACTGAGAAGTGGATGCAGTACTCCAGGTGGGGTCTAACAAGAGCTGATTAAGGTAGGAAAAATCTTTTCCCTCAATGTGCTGGCCATGCTTCTTTTTATGCAGACCAGGATGTAGTTGGTTTTCTGGGCTGTGAGCATATATTGTCAGCTCATATCTATTTTTCTCATCCACCATTATCCCCAATTCCTTCTCTGCTGGGCTCCTCTCAATCAACTTAATTCCCCAGTCTGTGCTGATATTGGGGATTGCCATGACCCAGGTGCAGGACCTCAGTGTGGTGTCATTCACAAACTTTGAGGGGTCACTCAATTTTACTAACTATGCCATTGATGAAGATTTTAAATAGCATTCGTTCCAGTAAGGACCCTTAAAGGACATCACTTGTTACAGGCTTCCATTTGGACATTGAGCCATTGACTGTAACTCTTTGGATGTGGCCATCCATCCAATTCTTTATCCATGTCATGGTCAATCCATCAAATCCATGTCTCTCCTATTTAGAGGTAAGAAAGTTGTGGGGGACTGGATCGAAGACCTTACAGAAGGCCAGGTAGATGACATCCACTGCTGTTCCTTTGTGCACTGCTGCGGTCACTCTATCATAGAAGGCCACTATTAGATTAGTCAGTCATGATTTTCCCCTTGTGAAGCTATATTGGCTCTCTCTAATCACCTGCCCCTGTGTTCTGTATGCTTCACCATACCATGATCTTCACTTAACCATGATCTTGCCAGGCACAGAGGTGAGGCTGATGGGTTGGTAGTTCCCAGGGTCTTCCTTACTACTCTTTTAAAAATGGGTGTGATATTATCTTTTCTTCAGTCACTGTTCTTCTCCTACGATAGGGGGGACTTAATTGCTTCAGTCCCTGCCTTGAAGTTCAGGGACTTGAGAGATGTGGGACGAGTTATTGCTTGTAAAAAATGAGGCAAAAAAATATGGTTGAGTACCTACTCATGTTGCTGTATAACAGATAGAGCGGATTACACTGAGTCATATGTCGCATTAACATGAATCAGTGTAAATCTCTGAAATTGAAAGCAACTTCAACCTCTCAGTGCATGGACTAAACAACAATAGTGGAAGAAGAGAATTTAGACTAGAATGTGGGCTGAGAATCGTATTTCAGAATTTACACTAGCCAAGTGGTTTAATATTTCTGAAAGTGAATTAAAAAATCTCTTCATCCCCCAAACCAGCAGAAATCTACTTCCTTACATTTAAAATATTTCAGAAATTAGTTTTTCAAAATAATCATCTTTATTTCCACACTATGGGAATAACACTGAAATGATGATACATTTATAAAAATCTTAGTTAAAAGCCAGCTTTTTCCAGTTTCCGTATAGAAGATGTGCAATCACCTCATGGTAAAGGCTCTGGGTTCTCACATAAGGACACTCAACTTTCTGAGAATTAATGGTTTTATCTTGTGTCATGGTTTAACGCTAACCAGCAACTAAGCACCACACAGACGCTCGCTCACAGCCCCCACACCCCAAGTGGGATGGGTGAGAGAGTTTAAGGGTTAAAGTGAGAAAACTCATGGGTTGAGATAAAGACAATTTAATAAGTAAAGCAAAAACTGCGCATGCAAGCAAAGCAAAACAAGGAGTTCATTCGTTACGTCTCATCAGCAGGAACACATTCAGCTCCATCACACAATAGTTACTTGGGAAGACAAACACCATAACTCTGAATGTTCCCTCCTTCCTTTTTCTTTCACAGCTTTTATTTGTTCAGCACAATGTCACACGATATGGAATGTCCCGTTGGGACAGTTGGGGTCAGATGCCCTGGCTGTGTCCCCTCCCAACTTCTTGTGCCCTCTCAGCCTGCTCACTGGTGGGGTGACATGAGCAGCTGAAAAGGCCTTGACTCCATGTAAGCTCTGCTCAGCAATAACAAAAACATCCCACACAGTTTTCAGCACAAATCCAAAACATAGCCCTACACCAGCTACTATGAAGTTAATTAACTCTATCTCAGACAAAACCAGTACATTTTGAAAGCCTGTGTTTCCTGCCTAAATACAACCCTGAAAATAAGAACCAACTTCAACTAAAGTGATACTCTGCAATCCACAAAAAAGCAATAGCTTTGAGACACCTAAACTTCCTCACTCCCCTCAGCAGAGGGCTAATTTGGGAAAATATGTATGTTGCTTCAAGTTTGTCACTGGTAGCCATGGTATTGCTTCTCATCACCAGAGGCTGCATATATCCTTACCTATTTATCATTCCTCTCTAGGCACCCAAAAAGAGCACAAATGGTCCTTACCTAAAATAAATAAATAAGGCTTTCATCTTTGCCCTGGCATATTCAGCAGTGCAATTATGTAGCACTTCAGCCAAATACAGGAAATGTGATCAGCCTGTGTCCTTGGCACTATGTAAGTCATAAGAAAAAAAATATTAATAATAGTAAGCTTCCTCCTTTTGGATAGAAAAGACAAAAAGGAGATAATAAGCTGTCTAAGGGAGAGGCTTGGATTGCTTTTTATGTTGAAGTAATGATTGCCCCGCAACCACAGATGTAGCCTGGAATAAAACAGTTGAGTGTCTATTTTCTGTTTTTTGCAAATTTCTTATCTATTTCAGGTAAGCAGACTTTTACTCAAGATCCAAAACACTTTTGTTGACAAGATCTTAAAAATGCTTTCATTGTGGGATTTTCCCTCATCAGCTTTGTCTGTGTTCCCTGGCAGCTTTAGGTAAGAGAATTCTGGACCTGGGTAACTTACATCAGGAGGATTTGGTATAGTGTTAGTTCCCTATCCTCAACATGAACAAAATCTTATGACCAGTTACAGATGGCAGTCATCAGTTCTACTGGTACAAACTCTGCTAATGGGTGTCTGAGTAAGAATCTGCTAGAGCCAATGTATCATGGTTACACTCTCAGTGTATTTTACCTGAAGTTTTCAGACTCAAGCTTTCAACTTTGTTAGGTCCTACATTAAATGAGTTCTGCTGCTGAAAATCAATGAGACCAGAAAAAAGCATCAAGCAAACCATGGAATTAAATATCATACTGTACTGGGAAAAAATTGGTTGATTGGAATATGCTGTAAAATGTTTTTTCTACATATTCTTAGCCATGATTTTTTCTATATTCTTACATGACTAGTGAGAAAGGACAGATAACACATCAAGTACCAATTACTTACATTTTCTTGATGAGGATCTGGTTGCTCTGATGTAACGTGGTCTTCTCAAGTTACAACCAAGTTTTCACTAGGCCAAGGAGTTTCTTTGAAAAAGAAATCTCATTACAACTGTACCTTTGGATGCCTAGATGGTGGGTTTTTTACGATTGTTTTAGTAGTGCAAATGCATATAGGATGCTAATGATAAAAGAAATGGAATTAAAAGAGAGAAATAATGATTGCTTGCAACTACAAGCTCTGCATGACCTTGAAAATGGAAGATCACAAAGGATTTGAATATATGGTGCAACATAGAAATGATTTAAAATACTCTTAAAAGAAACAGCTGTAGCAAGATGAGAAGAAAACAGATAATTGACACCAGATGTCCCTCTCAGACAGTGATGAAAGAGTAATTACAGAGGGAGAGATAGCATCCTGCAGAGAGCAGATGAGCTTTACCAGCAGCTCTACAAGAATGCATAGAGACAAACATGACAAGTTTCACCACCTCCTGTAACATAAAATGAGACGTGAAGAAAGAATCTTTCCTTATGCACTCAAAAAGAAGAAAGAGAAAGTCATGAAGCCTTTAAGAGGAAAAATACCTGGGACAGATGGCATCACCAGTGATATCATAAAAGTTGGAGGGAACCCAGTAATCCAGCCAGAAAAGCTAATCAACTTGAACTACAGTGAACGAAGTGTCAAAGGACTGGAATTATACTATAATCACTCTTCTGCATTGTAGAAATGCCAAAGGTGCTAAGAGACATACAGCCACCTTATAGGCTTCCAGCCATTTCTGATGTTGAGCACATTAGCTGAGCAATTGAATTTTGTAACAGCTACAGTTCAACTACCCCAAAATAGATAAGAATACTTTATGTCATGTTGATGTAGTAAACTCCAAAATGAACATCATTTCATGAGATAGATAATGACTCTCTGACAGACTCTCTATCTACATGCCTAAGTAATGATATAGCAATATGTGAAAAATAAATTCCCCCAAATCAAACTGTAACAAAATGACACACTGCTCTACGTACACTCCCTAGGGAGAGGATGAGAGGGATCATGAACTATATGTGACAGATGTTAGTCAGAGTGCTTAAAGCTCTACTGGGAAGCAATTACATTACAGTGATGAGGGTGGCTTGAGAATCTACAGAGAGGGGAAAGTATCGATAGGAATGTTTTCAATCTATAATTGACAAATATTTTCCCAAATTTACATCTAATAATTTTTTTCAGAATTTTTAAAGTTACTTTAGACAACGTTTTCAGAACCTGTCTGATCAGATTTGTTCAGTACCTGAACTTAAATTAAGAACCTTAATTGATAGTTACGCAACAATATACATCTTCAATTAACTGATCTGCATTTCAGAGCTGCTCAACAATACTGGTCCCCTCAATTATATGTCTATATCTTATATTATTTTTGGGTACTGAAGAAACCAGCTTTTAAATTACCTTTTATTTTATGGTGTTTTGGGAGGGGGATTGTGTTTGGTTTTTTGGTTTGGTTTTGGTTTTTTTTTGGTTGGTTGGTTTTGGTTTTGGTTTGGGGTTTTTTTGGGTTTTTTGTGGGTTTTGTTTTTTTAATTTTCTAATTTGATTCTAGTTTTCTAATGATGTATTAGTCCAACAAACCAAAAAACAGAATTAGTTTTGAAATGAAATGAAATGAAATGAAAAGAGAACATGAATTAGTTTTCATGACAAAGGTGCAGTTCTATTTCCCGGGGAACATTTAAACTAATTTTTTCTAATCAGCTAACCTAGGTTGGAACACAGAAAGGTGAAAGCATACCAGAGTTTTCTTGTTATGATGTCAAAATTCTTCCTGAGGATCTCTAATTAGATAGCTCTTTGTTAACACTATATTTCTAAGGTACTCTAATTATATGGTAAGAATATTCATTGATAGGACAGTGAGCAAAGAATTTAAATGAAACTTATGGTTAACTTCCTAGCAGGTCAGAATATGGGAACCTTCCTCTCATGGGACAGTGGAAACACTATTCAATGACTTGAAGGAATGATTCAGTCATTACTAAGATTAAATTTATGATTTAGTAGGAAAAAAGAAAAATCCTTTCATCAGCTAAAGAGAGCCTTATCAGTACAGATAGTGTCATTGTTGATAGATCAAGGCAGAAGTGTATCTATTCAATGAACTTTGGATCAGAGACATGGTGAATTATGCTGGTTCTTATTATCTCTTCTTTTAAAAAGCACTGATAAAATATTTTGGATGTCAGTCTAATGATTATGTTTTCTTGAGCACAAAAGGGCGTTTGTGCACTCAAGAAAAGCTCGATAGTATTGGTGTATTTATGGTTTCCAGCAGAGGAATTTTCAGAGGGAAAATTAAGAACCTACAAAAAATATTTGCAATGAGGGCATGACTGTTTCACATAGGGAGCTCAAGCTCTTCAAATTGCTCTAAGCATGGATTTTAAATAACCAGGTTTCCACTCTTGAATAGCACCATTGAGTGTACTCCATCAAGACAACTGGCAGTCCAAACAAAGAACATTATCAAACACGTGTGAAATGGTAATTATGCAACTGTCATTAGTCAAATCAGCAGCTGTTAGAAGAAAACTCTAAGTGACAGATGGAAACATTCTTTTTCTTTTCCTTCCTCTGTTTCCATTTCCCTCCCTCTCTCCGCCTAGATGAGACCTTTTTTAAACTGGAACTGCCAGAGAAAGTGGGGCACTAAAAATAAAGATGAATCACTTTCTCTTAGTTTGGGTTCAGCAATGCTTTGCGACTTTGTCCAAAATAGGTAAATAATGAACAACATTGCCCTCTGATGGACCTTGTTTTTCTCTGTAAAGAGTAAATATGCATTAAAACATTCAATTTTTGGTTGTGTGGAGAGAAAGACAAAAATTTAAGAAGTAGAGCCAAGCTGTGTATTTTTGGAACAACTTTATCTGTTTTGTGAAAGGGACTACCATCTTCCTGAAGTAAAAATTTCTTCTTAGATGACTGCCTAGCTAAGTTACAATGCATATTTCTTTTTAATAATGTAATTTATTCCTTTGTAAAATAATAATGATTTCAATGGGACCAGTTACATTTAAGCACAAATTTAATTGTTTTACCAGATCACGGCCTCATGATAATATCCATTTTCTTTTATTTACTACAATAGATGGAAGGAATCATAAGACTTGACTAAATCAGTGACAGAAAATCATAACAAATTTAAAGCAAACTTTTTCAAAATTTGTTGTCTGCAAAAGGACTGAAACAGAAATATCAAAATAGGCTTTGAAATGTTCTTGGTGTATTCTTGACCCTTCAGAACTGTGAACTATCAGATTTCTATGAATCCAAAGGAACAGAAAGAAGTTCAAGATAACTGAGGGGTTTTGTATGTGCTCCCTTTTCTAAAATCAGTAATTTGCACATAGGCTACAACAGATTTTGACAATTAGGTTATACTGAAACTAAAACCTCAAACTGTTAATGATCAGAACTGATTCCCAGTGCATGAACTTGAGTTCCCCTCAGCACAAAAATCAGTATTAACAGTAGCTACCAGTATAAACTAGATTTCTGGGTTTCTCCCTTTCTCCCATATGTCCATATCTGTGTACACACTCATATACCGGGGACAAAAAAATGAGAAATGTATTAATTTGCTTTTTTATTATTCACATGGTCTTAAAGCTATAGTTACAGAAAGAAGCAAATGGGGCTTAGCAGAAATAGTAAGTAGGTAAGTAAATAGTACTTAGATGAAAAGTATGCCACTGGAAATGTTTACTTTTGATTCAGAGGATACAGCTTTTACAAGGAACACACTGAGCCAGAATAGGGCGATGCACCTAGCTTACCTCTGAAGTCAGCCTTGCCATTTCCAGCGTTACTAAACCTGACTCCGTGAAGGAAGTCAACAGTGTAATTCCAGCCTCACTGAAGTCTGCTGCAAAATTTTGATTGATGTCAGTAGGTAAGTAGTCCTTCACACCACTCAGCAACTGTGGCTTGAAATGAACAGTCAGTGTTAAAAAGATTCGTAGCAAATCCCTTTTCTGAGATTTTTCCCCTTTTTTAAAAGTTCATTTTAATATCCAACATGTTGCAGTTCAAAACCAACAAGGCCAAAACTGACTCAGAAGCGATAATGAAATATGTCTCTTGTTTCTACCATACATCTTTGGAATAGTTATGAGCCACACAGAGAAGAGATGAATTGCATGAGAAAGATAAAATAGATTCATTTCTCCATATTGGTGATCTGTGGAAATGTTTAAAAACAGGACCATTTTCAAGGGGCTCACTATGAATTTTCATTTTGATTTGGGCAAGTTTATTATATCTATATCCTTCTTTTCAAAAGTTAGGTTTCTGATATTTATCTGATATATACTATTTCTGATTTAAAACTAAACAAGTTTTGTGGAAAAATAACACGAATGTTTAGTTATTCCAGTTTTAAAATATCCACAGCATGCAATGGATTCAGATTGCAGTAACTGCTTTCTGATGCTTCTTTTATATTACTTGCTGATGTCTAGAAGCTGTATCTTTTTTTAGGATCAGAAATCATCTATTGGACTGAAATCAAGAGCTGACACTATTTTAGATATATAAATTTAATGATGAATCAATTCATTTTTAAAATAGTCTTAATAGGTTATTCTTTGAGACAAAAAAGATAAGTAAATTACTCAATTTGTGAAATATAAAAGGAATATATTCCTTTATACATGATAATTGCTGCCTCATATTTTTATAGATATATAAGTATACCACTAGCAAAGATAATATGCTTTCAAAGATGTCCCTGAATATTAGATCAAATAATATTTCAGGAAACATACCTGATCTCTGTATTGCTGTAGCATGCCGATGTGGCAATGCAATGTGGTTTAGGTCATGCTCTTGCTGCAAAAAATACTCTTTGAATAATTTTTGACGTTTTATAAGCCTTCTTATATCAAAGCCATCACGGAAACATGCCTTATTAATTGAGAGAACATCTAATTGCCCTTCATGTATAAGTAAGAATTTGGATTTTTCCTTCCTGCAATGGCATGAAAGTGCTTGTCTTTCTAACAAGTGTTGCTCCAAAAGCAAATGATTCATACTTTTTCAACAGCTTTCTGAGAGGTAACGTATATTTCATTTTTAAAAATATAATTAACTTTCCCTATTAAGAAGGAAAACTGTGAAGAAACCTGACAAGCATTCACCAGCTGAAAAAGAAAGGCTAAAGCACAGTCCTGAATGGGCCTTGGGCATGTATTTTTCCTGTCAAGTACAGTGTTTCAGAAGGCAAGTCCAAATCTCATCCTCCTGTGGGTACAGGACGAAATGCTTGCAGACCCAAGAGCTGAGAGGCTCTCCTAGATCCCACAGTCAAGGCTGGTAAGACAACAGAAGTAGGTCCATTCTCTGTGAATATCCAGAGACATTCAAAGGACTTTAAAAATCCTTCTGTTTCTTCTGTCACGAGGCTTATATACACATTAAACATCAGTTACAAAAAAGGAAGTAATATGTCCTTAATTTGTTTGAACCAGTCCAACTTGTGCATGTTGATATTTTCTACTAATATAGATTATGAGCATCATTGATTCAAAATAACCTTGGAAAATTTGTTTGTCAATGACAAATTTCAAGTGCATATGTTCACAGTGTTACAATGGAACTGTAAATGGTAGTAACTTATTCCTGATGTAATGCAAGACATGCAGGCAGGGGGACGTAGGAAGATGAGCAAAAAAAAGAAAAGTTTCCTTTACTACTTAACATTTGTGAGTTGTCCTTTTCTTTCCCAAACATGTGGCTCAACAGTCAATTTGAAGCATTTTTATAGGCGTCATTAAGAATCCTTTCCCAACAAAATTGTGTAGCATGGAAATCTCTTTGCATGGGACCAAGCGACTAAACGGCATGGCATGCAAGTGTAAAGGAGGAGACATTGTACAGCTGCCATGCATCAGATAAATCTGGTAACAGTCACAGGAGAGAATTGATATCGAAAAACAAGACAATATTTGTCCCATAATCATTATTTCAGGCCACCTTGCTTAACCCTTTCAATTTCTTTTCGTACTCCATCCTAGTCCAGACACTATTAGCAACTGAATTATGCTACTATAATTATCCCCGGACATTCCTAGAATTTAAAAACTTACCATGTTTTATGTGTCAAGACAGTCTTGAGTTTGTGCCAGGGCCTTCAATTTTTAAACTTTTAAAAGGTTTAAATGAAGAATACATGCCCCCTTAACATCTGAAAGACCATTATAGTTAGAAAATGAAATAGCAAGTTGTCTCAGTAGTGATTATGTGTGGTGCTCTTTCTTAAGAAAGAATTAAGAATAATAAGAAATATAGAAATAACATAATGCAATATATATGCTGGGGAAATTTATAAGAACTATCAGTTTAATCAGACATTTTTGAAAAGGTTTGAAATATAAAAAAATGAAAGCTCTCACTGATATTTAATAAAATATACAATAGCATAAACCCAAAGGAATAGCTAGTAAGCACCTCTCACTTTCTAAATGCAACTGAACACCTCATGTTCCTGTAAGTTGCAGTGAATTGCATAGAAATAACAAATAGTGACAGCAATAATTCCTGAATGTATATATTCATAGAAAACTAGGATTTCATAAATATCAATGTCCTAAACCATGTCTACAATGTATGCTAGTTTTCAGTAACTTTATAAATTCAGTGATTATGTCCAGACGCATCCAGTATTTACTTATATTTGTCTGTACAAATAAACAGAAAAGCTGGAAACATTTATTAAAATTGAAAAAATGGTGAAAATCTACCATTTATTTATAGTGAAGGGTTAAAAGTGATTATACTGGACATATTGCTGTTTCAGATAGGCACCCCAATTCTTTTTGCATCTTGTATTTGACACAGAAGGTAACAGAAAATATTTCTGCCTTTAGCAAAACTATATGCACCAAATCCCACAATTCTTTTCACATCTCAGGGTGATATAATTGAAATGAAGCTTTATACATAAAAACATAGTAGAAACATTACCATTTTCAGTGGAAATAAAAAAGATTCAAGTCTGGTTCAAAATAGAAGTCCTCTTAGTGTTACTGAATAAATACAAGAAAAGATATGAGAGTTATTTAATATATAAGTAAGTGAAATAAAACAGAATGCTAAACCTGTGAGAAACAGAACACAGTAGGTTAACGTGTGATGCACGGCAAAAGGTTGCAATATATGTAAATTATCTATTGTTTCTTTTTAATTTGTAGAATTTATCTACTGTGATTCATGTAATATAAGGCTTGAAGGCCTCTCTTAAACTTTTTAAAAAAATGAGACAGGAGGCTATGGACATCTATAGCTACTTCACAACTAATGGGAATAAGTTTTAGACTGAATTTTTACTGGATAGAAGTACTGTCTTCCTCCATGCTTTTCAAAAACATCACACCAAACTCAAGCAAACAGATACCCAGGTAATGTGGTGAGGAGGCACTCAAAGCCTGCCCTGCAATGTGTTGTTTTGCTAGCCTTGGAAATATCGACCTTTCCATTTGGAAAGTTGGCTCAAGTGGGAGGTGTTGGCAAAAGGTGTTAGTATTGAATGGTCAAAATGAGGGGGAATAACACTGAGCGCTAAGACCTTTGAGACAATTGCCTCTGTAAAGAAGGGAGATTCTCTTTCTCTGGGTTCACTCTGAAAGGGGAAATCTCTTAGAAACAGATTTGACAGGGATTTGTCCTTTTCACAGTAATTGAGGTTAACTTCTTATCTAGACAGGTAGACACAGTGCTTAGGGACGTGGCTTAGTGGTGATTTGGCAGTGTTAGTTTAATGATTGGACTCTATGATCTTACAAGTCCCTTCCAACCTAGACAATTCTATGATTCTAGACAAGCCTAGGGAAAGTGTCAGTCTACATCTGGTAAGGAAATTATTTCTTTAAAGTTGCTTTGGGGTTTTGTTTGTTTGTTGTTTTTTTTTTTCTATCAATATGTATTCCTTTAAGTAATTAGTCCATTTTGTTCATACTTCAGGAAGATGGTCACCTGGCAGAAAATAAACCATTATGAACATGAAGGCAGCTTGTGGCTCCTGTAAAACACCAAGTGAAACTTGGGAAGGAAATGTAAATTGAAGGCTAGCGGAGTCAAAGTAAAATACTATTAAACCAGAAACGTTTATTACCAGAATTTGTTTTTAAAGATGTGAGTAATATAAACATTTTTATACTTGTGAAGAATATGGTTGTTGTGTCTTACTACTTGAAGGAAGGACTTACAGATATAATAAAACATCATAAACCAAGACAATTTTCTGTTAAGCACTATAGAAACATGTTGTGGAATATCAAGCTCAAAATCTCTTCATCGAGTGCTTTGCTTGAATTTTAGTAGCTTTGTCTCTGTTACAGAGTACTCATCAAATCTATGAAAAGACAAATATCATGGAAAGCATTCTTTTCCCCCATAGATGGCTGCAAATCCATTCTGTTTTAATGGCAGAAAGAAGTGGGATGAGCAATTTTGCACCAACAGAGAATGCTGGCTTGACACTGTCACGAGGTTTTTGCTTCAGGCTGAAAAACAACAGGCAAGCAAGGAATGCTTTTTCATTAAATGGTCCTGGCTTTTACCAAGATAATTCAAACTAGAAAAATGAAGTTTGGTGGTGAGAATAGAGAACTAGTATCACTGTGAACACCGATTTTTCTATCACCTTCTCCTTCTGCTACTCACAAGGTTCCAGCTGTTAAGAAATGCCCAATTTGCACTGTCATGCTGGCTTACACCAACATTTTAACTTGTTTGATGCATAGAATAGAGGTCTAGAGCTGTATTAGATTTGATGAAAGAAACAGGTGCGTGTGAGTGACAATAGTTTTGGCTCCATTATGAGAGACATGAAAAGCAGAGATATTATTCCCTTAATTCAGTGGCTAAATTTGTATATTTTTAATCTGGAGACATATTTCATGGAATATACACACGTCAAACACCTACTGGGTTTGGACTGACTGATGAAAAAAGTCAGGGTAAGGGCTTACAGGGTAAGTCTTTGAATCTAAGTAAATCCTTGAGTTTGATCCTTTAGGTGCTTCACAAATATCTGGCATATCAAATTCATAATTAATAAGCACAACAGAATTAAGTGGGAAAGTGCTTTTCTACATTTAATTAGAAATCTCTGCTTTACAGAGTTGGCTTAATGAAAAATATGAGACAAAAATATTGATCAGTTAGCAGGTAAATGTTCCCGTGATTCTGTAATGAACGCATTACAGCTTTAAGCCTGGTCTCTTAAAGACTTTAGGAAAATCTACAGGTCAACTTTCAATGACTGATTCAAAGTGAAGGTGCTCAATTGTGTATGTATGTATTGAAATGTATTCAGATGAAAAATACATCTGAGAGACAGGGATCTGGACATGTTACAGAAGTGCAGAAACTAACTCTGAGGAATGCTGTATTCCTTGTAAATTATTCACTCAAACGTAGTAAATATGAAATAGTGTTGCAACAGCCATTGTGTCAATATCCCACAAGTCACTGAAGAAATATTGTACTTAAAGATTGTACTAAAGAGAGGTAATGACAACTGAGGATAGATTATTTTTTATTTTGGTTTTGACTGTTTAGAGTTACTGAAAAAGGCATATATTGACCAAACCTAGCTAATTCTAGTAAATTTTAGCAAAATAAAAAACATTTTGCTTTGTATTGACCTGAAAAAATGTTTTCTATTTCTTCTAAAATTGTTAAATGGCATCTTGTTATTAAATAAATTCAGAAATACAGAAAAAGAGGTAGAATACTGGAAAAGGCTTTAGCAAAAGAATTACAATTTTAGTTATTCTCCTGCAGGAAATTTTGCATGATATGACTTTACTAGAGACACTCTCATAAACCTTCTTGTAGAGACTAAACTTTTCTGTAGCTTCCACTACACTAAGTGTAACTACATTTTATGATGGTAATAGTATGTCTAATGCCACAGCAGATCAGATTGGGATTATTTATTAGTCATATGACATCCTATACTTTCAAGAAGAGTTACTTTTCATAACCAATATGTCATCCACTCTCTCTAATTTGTTTGGAGGGAATATCTTTCCACCACTAAAATGCAATTGCCTACATCACTGAGAATCTCCATTTTGAAGTAAACCAGATGGAGCTTGATCTGCCACCCATGTATCTCTGTCTCCCCATCTATATTAACATTCAAAGCTTATGTGATGCTTATAATATTATTTGAATATTTGCATTAATCCTCCTAGCTTTGTAATGACACTTAGAAGAAAGCAGTATCACTCCTAGTTTCAGTGCTGAAACCGAAAGCTTTCTATCTCTTAAGACTGCATAGCAAGCCAGGATCAGAAATCGGTAAAATGCTGT
Source organism: Calidris pugnax (assembly GCF_001431845.1). Taxonomy (NCBI): domain Eukaryota; kingdom Metazoa; phylum Chordata; class Aves; order Charadriiformes; family Scolopacidae; genus Calidris; species Calidris pugnax. The sequence goes on from NW_015090810.1 coordinate 982,881, forward strand.
TTCCAATCTACTGCTACTCATTCAGAGGCAATAGCATCCAGGCCTACAAATGCCATAGAGCTAACAGAAACAATTAGGAGCTCTCAAAGCAGTCATCCTTTGTTTGATCTAGTATAGCTCTTGAAAGATCCTTTTTTTGGATAAATCAATTTAATATAAAAACACATAAACCTGCCTTGGACGTGTAGGCATGTTCTCCAAAGCTCTAAAGTCTCACAAGAGACAGATTGTACATCTCCCTGTGTAGACAATCTGATGGAGAAATTTCATCTTGGTGCAGAGCTCAGCATCTGGTTTGGCTAGATCCAGGAGCTCTGCATGAAAACATTTAATGGACTGTCAACCACTGATGTAAGCAGGGCCTTATTTCTTGTCATGGTGGAACCAAGGGAATTTGAGGTGTTCGTTGCTTTGCAGTGCCAAGGTATTTATTTGCAGATAATGCAAACAGGAGATATTTAAATATAATAATTTATTTTGCTTTATGGAAGCTCTCAGCTTTACAACAAAATTGTTAAATTATATCAGAGGTACAAAGTTGTTAGATTACTAACCTATTGAGTGTTTTGTTCTTCATGTGGCATCCTTATTTTTTTATATGTGCTTAGAATATCAAATATTTACAGTTCTCAAACACTATTTCACTTTCGACTTCCTGAGTTGTTGGAATTTTCTCTTAATTTTTTATTGTTTTAGCAAGCCAGACATTTAGTTTTTAAGAGATCTCTTCTAATAATATATATTTCATCTGTGAGGACAATGATCTTGACCAACAGTGGCAGGTTGAATATATGCTATCCAAGCTGAATTCTGACATGCTTGTACTTAAACCTGAGAGGATTTTCCCAGTGTTCCTTTTCTGTAGTTCTGTACTGTCTTCCTTGGACCTGTAACTATATCTAGTTGACTCAAATTCACTATGAAGTTGTTTCGTTTTATCCACAGTAGTTGTAAGAAAGGACTGAAGATTGTTCAAGACTGAGTGTGCTATAAGCATAAGTAGAAAGCATAGGAATGGTTTAATGATGTAAATATGAAATCAGAGTTTGTGTGTGGCATTGGTATAGTGATGGTGTTTTCAAAGGTGCACCTGCTTCTTTCTACCTTGCTGGACAAATTAACTAAAAATATCCTTCCTCCCTGTAAATCTACATTTACAAAGATCTTGAAAAGATGGCACCATTAAGGATGACATGTTTAATTCCATTTTCATCCAAATACCGGAAAGCTGTTTCTGCAACATCAAGATATGTTTAGACATTCTTCTAAATTCATGGATTTCTGCAATGCTCTGTTAAACTCGCCTCCTTTTGAAGGTGAGTGCTTCTTGATAGAGCATGTAGCCCATATGTTTTCATGGGATTCTGTCAGTGTGAGTGCTGTAGGTAATTCTGAATGAGAATTAGTAAAGGGATTTAGACTTTCTGAAGGATGTTACATAAATATAAGATGTAGATATTCAAGAGACAGAAAATATTCAGCTCAAAGCCAGGGCATTCAACACTGAAAAAAAAATGTTCCTGTGTAATTGGTTGACACTTCTCAGTTTCTGAGTTGACCTAATCTCAATTAAAACTTCCAGTTTTCTGCAACATGTGCTCTGTTATGAGTGAAATTAGTATGTGTCACTCTACACAGAAGGACCTCCCATGGCATTAGCCTCTGAAAAGTCCACTTCCAAGGCCAGTATTTATGGAGTAAAGACAAAGTGGGAAAGTTAAAAAAAAAAGAAAAATCACTTATTTTTCTGATGTAGTAAGAATGGAAGCTACAGCAAGGAAAGGGCAGGAGCAAAATTAAAATCTCTGCATAAGGCTAAAGGGCCAAAAGTGATCTTCGGTCTCCTACACAGGCAAGTTCTTCCTACAAACCCTCTGTTGGTGAACTGAGTCAAAAGAGAAAAGCAGACATTGTGGTACATGGTACTGGCCATTACAGCTCAGCTTGATCAAATAGAAAGTTATTTTATTGCAGGTGAGGAATGGAGCAGACTGTTTTGTCAGAGTACGCGGAAAAGTAAGGCTGATCCTAAGAGTAACCTCTGAGCAAAATGTATAGTCTTAATCTAGTGTACAGTGTCATAAGATTTTAGTTTCATTTCCTGTCTAAATCAGTGCTACCAAGTTTTCTAAGAATGCAGCAAATTATCTAATTGAGAAGATGTCTATAAATTATTGCTTTTGTGTTGAGTTTGCTTCTACTGAGATAGAATTGTCAGTACCTTTTTACTAATATCTACAATGAAAGAACATAGAAGTCATCAATGTACTGGAAAACTTCAGGGTAGACTTTAAAGTATTTCAGCAATGATGTCATGTGTTGCATACTATTAATGTACCATAAAGTGGGCAATCATTATCTGTGATACATTTTGAAAAAATGTGATTCTCTCAGCCTCAGAGAACGTAATATTAAATACATCATACTTTCGAAGTTGAGTATGCATCAACTAATCTGCAACACCTGTGAGACGAGCATATACTCATTACCTCTATCTTATGGATGGAAAAAAGAAAAAACCAAACCAAACCAACAATCCAGTCAGAAAAGCTAGACGTGTTTGCAAGAGGATGAAATTTTACAAAAGACTAGATCACAGAATCACAGGATCAGGGACAACATTTCAATGATTGCCATAGTTTTTAGTTCTGGCATCAGAAATGAAATACTACTGCATACATCCAGATACTACAAGCCATTTGTGTACAGAACAAACCCTCTATACACAGAAAGAATCAACCCCACAACTCAAAGATAACTTTGCATTACTTATTATATCAGACCAGTTTCTTTAGATGCCATAGTGTGCCTTCCTTCCATTAGCTCATTAATTGTTTGTAGTTTTTTTTAAAGATTTTAACTCTTGCATATGAAATCACATCAGCTCCATAACTTGAATGTAAACACTGTTTGTCACCTGATACTTTGTAGTTCCTTTTTCTTTCTTCTTGAAGATTTTTCTCAATGAAAAAAGTAAACAATCTATTTTCTAAACATGCTGTGGAATTTACACTGACATTATACCACAGACCATTTTCTGCATTTAGTCATATGACAAAAAGTACAAAGAAAGTGAGACAGCATGTGTTGTCAGGACTAGTTAAAACAAACAAACAAACAAACAAAACAAAATAAAAAAGAAACAAGTAAATGATTAGTAAAACAAAGAAGAATACAGATGTTATGTCATGAAAATGCCTGCATCAATTGCTTAACTCCCCTGTATACGACACATACCATTGTTGTTGGTTGATGCAAAAAAACTCTCAGAAAAACGTTCAATATTACAAGAGAGACAAGAGACAAAAAATGCCCATTAATCTGTGTTCATATGCTCTCCAGACTGTAAATTGAACATAGAAATACGTTTTCTTCTCAGAAAGAGGGGAAGAGGAAGAGTGGTTGAAAATATTCTAGGTATTTTCTGTCAGTGATGGCCTATGCCCTTTTTGCTGACCTGTCTTGCCCTAGTACTTAATTCTGTTCTACCTCAATTTGCAACATATAAACTTGCAGAAAATAAATATACCAAGGTCGTGATCTCTGGAGGGCTCTCTCTTGACTAGATGACTCTGATGTTTTAGGAATACTAACACTGTTTCCTCCCTCAACTCCATTTCTTCTTTCACTCAATTCTTCCTCTCCCTTTTCACCAACCTTTGGTGTGGAGGCTTCATAAAACTGCAGGATTGCCACTGCAGACATTGAAAACTCTAGACACCTGTCTTAAAAGCATATAAGACAATAATTAAACTTGGGTTACTTTCAGTTGATCTCTGGTGATTAGATTTTCAGGATAGAAATGGGTTACTTTTTTATTTACAGGAAAAAATGTCTTTGTACAGTATTTATGAATTGCATTGTGACGTTCAGCTATTTTTTGTGTAAATCCTTCTGATATTGTTATTGTTGTTGTTAGAATGGCTGGCTTGAACTGTTTCACTTAAATATTCATGTGAAAATCCTGTTAAAAAATGCCCAGTCATCTTCAATGCAACCAGAGCTTCCATAGCTGTTCTGGTGTCAGTGAGCTGCAACACCACGTCCCCAAAGACAGTGAGGGAAGCTCCCAGGCACTCTCACGTGCATTCACCCACACAGCATGAGGGTGAGCCAGAAGTGGGTGAGGAAAGGCAATTCTAGCTGACAACCTCTCTCTCCTGAGCTGAGTACTGGAGACTTCCTTATGTCCTGGTCATTACCTGATCCTATCCCACAGGCAACATGAGTGCCATTCTTCAGACTTCTTGCAAGTGACCAATTTACTGCACCAGAAAAATCCTGTTGATGACTGTATACATGATCCAACAGAGAATATGAAGCTCATTAAAATGAGGGAGCCATCACGAGTGTGTGTAGGAGAATAGGAAAACACAAATAATAGACACATTCACTTCACTGTGATTTAATTCTCTTATTTTCCTCTTCACACAGTACACTGCCCTTCATTTGTTTTCTTTGTCCTTCTAGATTGCACTCAGAAAGCAAAAATGAGACAATCTTCTAGTGATTAACCGGTAACCAGACAAAATTACTGATAAAAGTTTTTCAAAATATCTTCTGATTTCATACAACTCTGTTCTTGAGATCCAATTTAATATTCCTCAGAAGATCATGTTTTCAGAATCTTGAACGCTTCTTCTCATAAAAAGGCCTTAATATGGCTATTGGATCCCTTCAAGGTGTTTTTATTTGTGCATCAGAAAATGAAAGCATCCAAAACTAAAGAGAGAGCAAAGACTGCATTGTGACTCAACATTGCAGCGTGATTGCTGCTTCTGTTTTCTCAAGAAAAGAAGGACACACTGACATTCATTTTTCTAGTAGTTTTTTTCTGTCTTTCAGATGTATTGGCTACCACAGATGTAGAATCTATTTGCTGTTATGATTCTGTTACCTTCATGTCAGTGGAATTAATGTTCTTGTGTTGAGTGTTTTTTACAGCTATGTATCTGCTAACCATACCCCTCCCTTGTTTGCTGTGGAGGAACATACACCAGGCCAGACACAATCTGTTATATACTGAGATAAAGTACAACTTCAGTAACTGTTACTGAACACTGTGCAGGAATTTAAATTGTGAGTGATTCATAAAACCATTTTTTTTCTTGTAAAAGGTGTATTTCTTCTAATTACATCTGTCAGTAATTTACTATTCTGAAAAAAGAGAAGTAAAATTTGCAATTTGTGAGTAACCATGCATTTCAGAACAGAAAGCTGAGTTAAGGGACTAGATTATGAATCTTGTGCTAATACTGCAAAATACTTATTTCTGGAGATAAATAGGGCTTCTCGGCTGAGTAGGTGCACACAGGGGTAGAATATATGTTGTTTAAGTAATGTCAGTCTGCCCCTGTAATTGTAAAGGTTTTTGTACAGCTAATGAAGACTAGCAAGTCATGATTTGACAGAAGTCTTTTGCTCTGCAGCTGACACTAACTTGCTAAAAGGCGCTTAATTAATTATAGCATTGTAAGATAATGCATTGTGAGCCCATACCAGGCAAATTACTCTTCACGGAGCACTGACAGTGTATCTCTCTTCCACCTATGTAATTTATGCTATGTGTAACAGTCACTGGAAACACAGACCCCCTGAAAATTAAAGCTGCAAAATAAGAAACACAAAGCAAGCTAGATTACAAACTTGAAACCATTTCTCATGGGCTGTAATTATAATCACACATCAATCCTCCAGGCTAGACCACAGCCTCTATAAGGAATAACATGCCAAGGAAAATCCAGAGCAAAACAGCATTATCTGTCACCTAGACTAAAACATATTTCACCCTATCTGATTGTCATTGTTTCTTTTCTCATATATTTGACAAAGACACAACAGTCTTTCTCTGTTTTGATCTGTGATATGTCTGCACTGTTTTCTAGCAGCCTTCTACTATGAGGCTTCCTTTTTAAAATAATATGTAATGGTAAGTGCTGTACTTTCATAAGTAAGAACATAAAAAGTTTCTGTAATCCAGCATTAAAGATAAAAACCAAACAAACAAATATCAGGAAAGATAGTGTTATGACATCTTATTGTCATCTGCCGGTAATTAAACAGGAGCAAATTTTGTCTAAGATCATGAAATAGCCATATCATCATTGGGCGTCTAGAGAATTTTCACTGCTGAACTCTTTAATGGTGAAAAGATCCAAAGCCTTCTATAAAAGAAGGGAAACCAGAAAAAGAAGGGAAACCAGAAAAAAAACCTCTAGGTATTTTTTGTTCTGGTCCTCTATCCATTCTGGTCAGATTCCGCCTGGAGTGCTGCATCTAGCTCTGAAGCCCCCAACATAGGGACATGGACCTCTTGGAGTGAGTCCAGAGGAGGGCCACAAAGATGATCAGGGGGATGGAACATCTCTCCTATGAAGACAGTCTGAGAGGGTTGGGTTTGTTCAGCCTGGAGAAGAGAAGGCTCGAAAGAGACCTTATAGCAGCCTTCCAGTACTTAAAGGGGATCTATAGGAGAGATGGGGAGGGACTCTTTATTGGCAAGTGTAGTGATAGGACGAGGGGTAATGGTTTTAAACTGAGAGAGGGGAGATTTAGATTAGATACTAGAAAGAAATTCTTTACTGTGAGGGCGGTGAGACACTGAAACAGGTTGCCCAGAGAAGTTGTGAAGGCCGCATCCCTGGATGTGTTCAAGGCCAGGATGAATAGGGCTTTGAGCAATCTGGTCTAGTGGGACATGCCTCTGCCCAGGGCAGGGGGGTTGGAACCAGATGATCTTTAATGTCCCTTACAACCCAAACCATTCTTTGAGTCTACGATTTACAAATAAAAGATTGTTTTCTTAGATGAGAATACCCAGAAAATTTTTAAAGAACCTGGAAAATGAAAAACCAAACAAAAACACTAGACATCCAATCAAGCAAAGAGACAGAGAGAAATGAGATTTGACTCTAAGCTTCCAGTGTATCAGTGAGTTTATTGAAATTAATTTATCTCAGATCTTAGGCAATGACAAAATTCTTTAACATGAAAACTAACACTTTAAAATCTTTCTGAACCCTCCTCAGCTGACAAGCAGCTGAGACTATTTTGTGCTCCAGTGGCAGTAGACATTGTTCTAGCAATGAGTACCTGCCTTCCTAGGGCATGTAATTTTCTACAGTGCCACTTGGAAGCAGAATCTAATGGAAATACTTGCTTAATATTAAAATGAGCAAGTGGCCAATGAAGGCAAATATGACAGAAAAGTTAAATAAAATGTCAGCCTAACCATTGCATAGAGATCAATCCTTGCAGAGAAACAAACTTTCTAGAGATTGCAGCATGGTAGTGGAGTTATACACCAGTGTTCATTGTGTTCAGGTTATAGTGTCCAGTTAATGCATCATTGGTGATAAAGTGTCATGTAACATTATAAGTTGTAGATCACATTAATGAAACTCTGCTTTTGCTGATGTAGAAATTGAGATAAATTATTCTAGGAAAAGCAACAAGGATTATGTGCTACGTGTGTATATTCTCTGGGTTTTTCTTAACTTGCAGTGTTGGCAAAGTTCATCATTAAAACCCCAACTCAGATATTTTTAGCCTTGTGGAGGACTTCAGTTAATGGCGCTGAAATTTCCTACATTTTTTTCCCTGGGAATTTTGACACACATGATTCGCAATAAAAATGGATAAATAAAAGAAATAACTCAATATTTAAAGCTATGCACTACTTCCTGGAACTGCCATGGTCTGGCAGCATAAACCTCCACAGTCTTGGTTTAGGAAGAAATGCTTTTGTCAAGGTCTGGGGATCTGAGAACTGTGGTCTGTGCATATATATAATAGCTTTTGACCGCGCTTTAAATGAAAATGACTCAGAAGCAACGTTAGTCTAGGAGTACAATTGAAAGGACAGCTAGTGAGAAATTTTCACATCACTGAACCTGAGAATTTCTTTTTAGATGTTAGATGTGTATTTGGAACAAGTGTGGATGCCCTTTTTTACAGAACTACATAGCAAAGTTTACTTGCAGACTAGTTTTGTCAAGTTGCATATAAAAGTGCCAGTGTGGCCATGTAATGGCTTCACTCACAAGGAGAAATTATTTACTTTATTTACTAATACACAAACATTTCAAGTTTTTATTTCTTAAATGTTTGTTGACTTGCTGAAAAGCAAACTTTATAAAATAAATAAATTTAGACACAGAAATTCATTATGAATTGCACACTGACAGCTATGACTGGCAGATTATGATACTAAATCTGTTTTCCATAGTACTTCTTTGAAATATGGTCAATAGACTCTGTATTTAAAGGCTCAAAGAAGTGTTCAACTTTTTATCTTTGGTTTCAGATTTTCAATATGAAAAAAATGAGATAAAAGGATCTGTCTGGGTTATTTTCCTATGCTACTGTAAATTTGTTTTATAGAAACTACAGTATAATCTTGTTTGAGTCATGTAGCTCACTTTTATATAAGTAAACAGAATTCTATTATGTCAGTTTCTATATTTCATCTCAGATAACTTTTCTTCCATTGAAAAAATTCCATTGGATTTTTTTGTTTTCTCAGGGGACCAAACACTATTTAAACAGACTTTCCTGGTTTTTATCCTTTGCTTTTAGTTCTCTTGCCTTAAATCTACCCCAAAATTGCATCTTTTTCATTCGTGTCCTTTTAATTTTTGGCCCTTCATCAATTATTCAGATAATTGTTTTCTTCTCTTAGTATATGTCATCAATTCTTTGCATTTGTTCTTCTTCATGTAGCAAGTATACTTATGATCACAATCCATACCCAGTCCATTGTAGACATGGAATAACGTCTCACAGTTATTTAGATATATTCACAAACAGATCTCAAAGTTTTTTGTATTCATTCCAAAATCTTCTGGGGAGCCCTCTTTGACACCTGTCTCCTTCTGTCTAACACTGTAGAATTGCACACAAAATAATTAAGCCAATTCCATAATTCTTTGAATGAGTGTATATACCCATATATACACTTACCTGGATTTTTGAGTTTTACATACTGTGCAGCTGAGGTTAAAAAATAGCTGTTATATTCTCAGCCCCTTTAAGATGTTGTGTTTTCAGATGGGGAAGAAAAAGGTAGACACTTGTTTTACAGTAGTGAGTACAAGGAGACTTGTATTTGGCCAGTCTTGAGATGAATCTGCCCATCCTTTTGTCCATGAGACAAGCAAACCTTAAGACCCTCAAAAGGCTTCCATTTCTAAAGGTTTGTTTGATTAGATGACAAACTGATAGAACAAACCATATTTTGACTAGAGAAAACTTTCTTCCTTCTAGCAAAGCAAAGCAAAGACCTAAAAATCATGCTCCTTGTTTACTTACACATGCAAGATATGTCTTTTCTTTTGCCTTGCTCTTTAGAACAGTCATTCTCAATCTCTTCCTACCTTAAATGGCCCTTTCTGGGTCCCTGCGTAGTTTAATCCTCAGCTTGATCCCTAAGGCCTGTTTGCAGATCTCTTTCTTGAAGCAGAAAAGCCACTGTTCTTTCCAGAAGTTTTCTAGCAGTTGAATGATGCTTGCAAAATGTCTTTCTGCCAGCCCAAAGTTCCTTGGGTGGTACATGCTTAGTACAAGTTCACAACAAAGGGCATCTCCTCCCCTCCAGCTTCTGCTCAATCCAAAGCATGCCGGCTGTGACAACTACAGGTCATATGAAGCTGAACTGGAAAAGGTTGTCTTGGAGTGCCCTTACTGTCTACAGAAGCTCCTCAGCACTGGTCCTGTGGGACCATCAGAAGGAACCCTGCAGCTGCGTGTGGTATGGGGCCTTTTGTGCTGACTGCTTTGCTCTACATATTTTCACTGCTTTCTAATGTAGACAGACAAATAGCAATATACAATATTACTTAATGGTAAATAAGCAAGTTAAAACAGTGATGCCATCATAATACTGAACAGAAGAGGGAAAACGATTTTCTCCTAATTTTATTGCACTTTCACCCACAGTCTTTCTCTAGTCTGTGTATTTATTTTTCCCTTCTAGTTTGTTTTCTTTTGGCTTCAAGAAATCTATGCACTTCTTTTGTCTTTTGTATATATTAACAATAATAAATTACATTTTAAATGTAATGGTCTGGAGAGAGGAAAACTTGGAGAGGATTGGGTTAGAGACCACTTGGCCAAACTAGACATCCATAAGTCTATGGGCCTTGATGGGATGCACTGACGAGTGCTGAGAGAACTGGCAGATGTTATCACTGAGCCACTCTCCACCATTTATGAAAGGTCATGGAGAATAGGAGAAGTGCCTGAGGACTGGAGGAAGGCAAATATCACTACAGTCTACAAAAAGGGCAAGAAGGAGGATCCAGGGAACTACAGGCCAATTAGTCTCACCTCTGTCCCTGGGAAAATAATGGAACAACTTGTTCTGGATGTCATCTTCAAACGTATTGAAGACAAAGAAGTTATTGGAAGTGGTCAACACGGATTTACCAAGGGTAAATCATGCTTGACCAATCTGATAGCCTTATATGATGTTATAACTAGATGGCTGGATGAGGGGAGAGCAGCAGATGTCATCTACCTTGACTTCAGCAAGGCTTTTGACACTGTCTCCCACAACATCCTCATTGGAAAATTAAGGAAGCGTGGGCTAGATGAGGGGGCAGTGAGGTGGATTGAGTCCTGGCTGTGTGACAGAGCTCAGAGGGTTGTCATTAATGGAGCAGGGTCAAGTTGGAGGCCTGTAACCAGCCGTGTCCCCCAGGGGTCAATACTCGGCCCAGTCCTTTTCAACATATTCATCAATGACCTGGATGAGGGGACAGAGTGTATCCTCAGCAAGTTTGCTGATGATACCAAACTGGGAGGGCTGGCCGACACTCCAGAGGGCTGTGCTGCCATCCAGCGTGACCTGGACAGGCTGGAGAGCTGGGCAGAGAAGAACCAGAGAAGAACCTAATGAGGTTCAACATGGGCAAATGTAAGGTCCTGCACCTGGGGAGGAAGAACCCCAGGCACCAATATAGGTTAGGGGTGGATCTTCTGGGAAGTACTACAGAGGAGAAGGATCTGGGAGTCCTGGTGGATGGCAGGATCTCCATGAGCCAGCAATGTGCCCTTGTCATCAAGAGCGCCAATAGAATCCTGGGCTGCACAGGGAGAAGTGTGGCCAGCAGGTTGAGGGAGGTCATTCTCCCCCTCTACTCTGCACTGGTGAGGCCACAACTGGAATACTGTGTCCAGTTCTGGGCTCCCCAGCTCAAGAGACACAGGGAACTACTGGAGAGAGTCCAATGTAGGGCAACCAAGATGACTAAGGGATTAGAGCACCTCCCTTACGAGAAAAGGCTCAAAGAGCTGGGCTCTTTAGCCTTGAGAAGACTGAGGGGAGGTCTCATCTATGTTTACAAGTTCCTAAAAGGGTGGGTTGAAGGATGATGGAGCCGGACTCTTTTCAGTGGTTTCCAGCGATATGACGAGAATCAACGGGCACAAGCTGGAACATAGGAAGTTCCACTCAAAAATGAGGAAGAACTTCTTTACGGTGAGGGTGACAGAGCACTGGAACAGGCTGCCCAGGGAGGTTGTGGAGTCCCCTTCTCTGGGGATTTTCAAGACCTGCCTTGATGCAGTCCTGAGCAATGTATTCTAGGCAATCCTGCTTAGCAGGGCAGTTGGACTAGATGATCTCTAGAGGTCCCTTCCAATTCTGTTGTATCTGTCAATCTGTGAAATATATATGGTAAGCTAAAATATATCTCTGACTTTACTACTGTTAGATGTGTATTTTTTCCTCTGGCTTTGAAAAGAAGTCTAGTCCTGGAGGTGAAGTGGAATTACTAGATCCTTGAGCTGTGGATGTGATTTGTAGAAGACCTTTCTCCAGAGGCTTGTTCTTTCTCTCAGACTTTGGCATCTTTTAAAATGGCATTGTATGGTAAATCAGCTGTGTCAATCAAAGTCCACCCTTCACTCCAAGGATGGTATGTGTTTCCTATAAACTACTTAAAAAGATCTTTATGAGTTAAGAGTATCAAGATGCTTCTATATCATTACAATTTGCAGAACATATTTTCTAATATGATATTTGAAAAGAAATACAGTGTTAGACATGTCTTAGTCACACATCCCTTGAAAAGGTAATTTCAAATGAAGTCATAAATTTAGCAGTTGTCTACTCACCTATGTATCCAATCGTAGTTAGGCAAGGTTTAGTCTAGAGACAAAGAGGTTGTCACTCAACAGACATGATTTGGGATTATTGTATCTTAAAATTTGATTTATCCATTTGTATTTGTTTCTTCGCACTCTTATTTACAATTTGAATTGCAAGAAATATAACTGAAGCCCTTCCATCCCCTGTAAAATTAAGAATGGAAAAGTATTGAAAAAAGACATTTTTTTGCAAAATATCAGGATCTCAATCTTTAGATAGCCTGAAAATAAGCTGAATAAATAATTTCTAAGAAATAATTGACTTGTTGAATTTTTTACAGTTCTGGAGATGAACACAAAACTCCAGAATATAATCTATAACATACATTATTCACTGAGTACTTCACAAAACATTTTTTTACTGCAGAGAACATTCAAATCAAATTCTAGTCATTACTACTGTGTGGGAATTACAACTGCTTAAATTTATATTACATATGTTACAAAAAATGTGTATTGCATTTTATTATAATATTCCCAGTTCACAGTCTTCATTGGCTAAAGTAAGAGAAATATAATGCAGAAAGAGATGTAAAGCAATCTAATCTTTGGGGTGGGTCAAATTCCAAATTTTACAATTCAATGAAAAAGGTGAAATTATCATAGAAACAACATTTGTACATGCTGATTGTTACTCTTGAGACAAACAGCAATTGAAAGTTCATGGAAAGAAAAAGAGAATACTGACAATTCAAAATACTTTTTCAAGTTGAAAATGAAAATAAAATATATATTTTTTTGGCAATTCATTTCTCCTGAATTGCCTGAAGGTAATATTTATTACATGTTTTACACAATGTCACACAGAAATCCTTAGCACTGCTAGGAAGAGAAATCCTGGATTTCACTTGTTTCTAACAAGAACTAATGAAGAAATGTGCTAAGTGAAAATGCACGTCTATTTTAAAATAAATTAAGTATTTGATTATCAAAACTACTAAAGACCTCATGGGTAAACCAACAACGGTATAAGAAAATTTACAAGCAAAGCTTGACTGCAAAGTCCCACAAAGACTCCATTTCTTCTGTAGACATGCAAAGTTGTGACCTCTTACACATCATGTCATTAGAAGAATTAACACAGTTAATCCACAATCAAGATGATCTTCACGTGGGTTATGAAGGTCTAACAGTGTTTCAGGATTCGTAAAAATTATTTTTTGCTGGAATACCGCACAACTAAATTTTTAAGTGTCAACTGAAAAGTTAAATAAAAACATAAAATTTGAAAAATTCATCTTTCACTGATCTGATTCACTATCCTAAACAAGTTTTTACCCATGAATTGCATGCAAATATAGCATAACTGTGGGATGACACACCAAGGTTAGAGGGGCCAGGTGATAGTGAGGGCCCTCAAACCTGTTACTCTGAGACATTCTGGTTACAATGCAGCACACTTGAAGTCTTACAGAGATGAACCAGGGGCTCCTGACATAATAGAAACCAAGAGGGAAGCATCAGTGAAATACCTCAGAGGAATTAAGAGGTGTTTCTCAAACAAAGTGACATGGCTGACAGCTCAACTGAAGTGCTAAAGTACGCAAACGGGAAAAGTGTGCTGATGAAATACTGCTAACACTAACCTACCAGAAGTTACACGGGCTATTCTTGTGATGAAATTAAAGAGTAAAAAGAAAATCAGATACATGTTATAACATAGCAAGAGATTCTTAGGAATACTGAAGGATTTAAGAGCAAAAATTCTTTTATAAATTTTGTTCTCGAAAATCATTTGGAATAATCAGCATATTAATGCATGACAAGCAGAGTATAAAAAATTACGCCAACACACAGGTGCAATAGTAATAGTATCATGCCTGGAGAACACTGCTGTGATTCAGGTAGCCATACCCTGCTCTACAGTCCTCAGCCATTCCAGCCTTCTAGACAAGGCAGTGCAGGATATGATAAGGAAAAGCTAAAGAAAACCCCACTCAGAGGCAGAAGCAACTAAACCAGGGATGCTTTGCCTTGGGCTGGCTTCTGTTCTCTCAAGACCTCTCCTGTTTCTCTTCGCTGCTCCCTTCATACTCTACATACCCTACATACCCTTACCATTATACTTATCTCTCTCTTGTCCTCTTCATCTCCTTCCCTACAACATCTGTCTCTCTACTGCTCCCACTCCTTTCTGTCCTTCTCAGTGACACATTCTAATTAAACTCTTCTCCCCAAACCAAAAGTTTGGAAAGAGCTCCCAAAAAGGTAGCATCTCTTCCCTAATATTGTCCTCCTCCTGTCTACTTTCATAGCAAACTGTGTGAGATACTGATTGTCCATTATGCTAACATGTACATTGACCAAGGCAGGGGAGGTGCTGTCATAATAAACCTGATTAACACCCATGCAGCAGCAATAAATTGACTCTCTGCTACTAAGATACATATGAGGGACAGAAAGACGAAACAGGTGACTGAGAGGTACTGACAAATGTAATGAGGAGAGGCTATGCTGGAGGAAAAAATCCCATCCCCCAAAAGAATCCAAAACCTGAGCAAAACTCCAAAAGCATTACAGAATTGATAGTGTTATAATATGCTTTTTGTTATATCATATTTGATGAACTTTTGTGGTTGGGACTGATTACAGGAGAGATTCAGAAATATAAATAAAACCAAAGAGAAAAATGTACTTGGCCTCAAATTATTTCTGAATTATTACATTAAACCAGCTGTGTTTACATGGACCTTCATGAGATCGCTTCATTATTTTCATCTCTGGAGCAAAGCAAATAATTTTTTGTGTATGGTAACCATGAATTTTTTTTTTTTTGCAGGATATATTTTTTTATTACTGATTCAAATTTATTAAAAAGACTCACATGCAATTAGGGCATTAATTTTTAACTAATCTGGTTTTAAAATCTGTGTAGAAGAAAACTTTATAAGACTTTAAGGCTTGGTCTTAATTATAGTGCTTTGTCTAGAATGGTAAAAAATATTTTTTTTTACTTCAATAGATTCATTTTTAAAAAACAGAAATGTATAAATGTATTTTAATATTTTGCAAACAACATCATGGAAAGGGAATAGTCACAGTATTTATAATGGAAGCATTATAGATACTGTGATCTCAAAGGAGTTTGTGGCTACAAAGGGGACTTGCATCCAGAAAACATTGGGTTAATTCAGGTTACTTCAAGGCTTTGTTAATAGGAATCCAGAAAATGGAGACATTTAAGTTGCTAGATGTTCATGAAATTTTCTTCATTGTATTTTGGCTTTTATTTGCAGCATAATAAGCAATTCTCCCTCTCTCTCCTTCTCTCCTTCCCCAATTCCTTCACTTCTGAATTTTCTCAGTGAAATGCCTATTGTTACTCTGTAGTGCACAGGCTGGGTCACAACAGGGGTGACAGAAACAGCTATGAAGTGGTTATAGGGAGTGAGGCAACTGGAAGCAGCTACCAGTATCCTAGGCTTCAGTGACTTTAATTGTTGATTAGCAGAGTTTGGACAACTCCTATTAAAAAGTAATAATTTCTCTTTTCCCTTTTTTCCCTTTCTCTGAGATTTTTACCATCTTGTTGATGTCTGTCTTTAATGCTAAAGCTACTGGAGTAGAGACAACATTGCTACATTAGAGCGCCAGATTCTGGAGGGTGAACACTTTGTGTGGTCAAGAACCTATTCTCAGTGCAAACTTGGAAGAATAAGGCTTATATTTGAAGTTGTCATTTTTTCCAAACTCCAGTAAGTTATCTCATAAAAATAAACCTTATGGTATCAAAAAAACCTTATTTCATGTTTCCTTACTGAGCAACGAGAAAGGAACAGTCAGTTTTATTCTGACTTCTGAGACCCTACTGGTAACAGAGCTATTCCAGAGTTATCTGGAATTCATTTACAGTCCTCACAGGGAGTCTATCTGCAGCTCTAATTTCAGATCTGAGGCTTGCTGTATCAGTTTACTGCCTTTTAAATGGTCTTCTGATAAACTCAAACCAAAGAAACTTTTGCATAAGGAATAAGTTGTAATATACTTTTGGGAATGATTGGTCTTGTTAGGGTTTGTGTTCTAGGGAACTTAGGGGAAAATTACAGTTATTATATTACAGTTAGCTACAGATTGTGTGGGTAAAATTTGACTGAAAAATTAACTAGTATTTGGATGTGTTTTAACATCGTTGTAGGTGTTTTTCTCACATAATCTGTCTGAGAACAGAACTTTAACAACAGAAATAAATATATTCACACAAAAAAACCCAGTGCAGCTGAAAATCCCACTTTGTGAGATCTGTTTTCCCCAAAAATATTCCTTCCCTATTTTAAACTTACTTTGCTATGAGAAAAAACATAACACATTATTTTGTTTGATCCTCTTTTAACAGTACTGATGTGATACATATTTTGGTGATGTATTTTTATCATGTTGGTACTTAGTTGCCTATTCAAACAGGTTTATTTCAATTCAGAATAGCTCACTGGTCTTCTTTGAAGAGCTTACAAAGTAAAAAAAGCTGAAATAAAAAGGGACAAAAGATTATAGCCAGCCAGGACTTTTCTGTTTGGAGGTTTGCAATGATTTTAATGGTACAGAATGCATCCATCAAAGTATTTAACAAATACAAGGGAACATAAAACCAGAAAAAATCAGCTCAGACATACACAAGATTGTAGTGAAAGCAATAATGGAAAAGAGTAAATCAATTAGTCTTGGTTTCTTTTGTAGCAGAACAGTAAAAAATAATTTCATCCTGAACCAGTTCTTTGAGACAAGTGACTTATACATCAACACATCAAAAAACATGTTTCTAGTATGTTTACACCAACACCTGGGGTTTTTTTCTTTTTCCCTTTATTTTTTACCATCTCTTAAATATTTGTGGATCCCTAGGAGGGGACTTAGGAGGATTCTAGACTTTCTGTTTTTAGATAGTAGAGATAAATTAATATTCAAGTCCAAATCTATGCATACAGATGTTTTATATATATAAAAATTACTTTTTCCCTTCAAAATGCTAATTGAATCTGAATAAAGAACTAAGCAAGACCTAGTTTCTCTAATTCCAAATGGAGTCATGTCTATGGCTGAATACTTCAGGGAGCCGCTATAACTTTGCTAAAGATGACACTTGTTAGTTGGGATATAGTAACAACATGATTTAATTTAGTGCTCTAGTAAAGCATTTGGCTCTGGCTGCAGGTGGAGGATTTTGTGGCAGTCCTGGGGCAGAAGTCCTCCTGGTCTGGTTTGCCACAGGGCTATATGTATATGTAGGGATATGCCTGTGCCTCCTTGTCTTGCCCATATACTCATGCCTGGCTCTCCTCAGACATACTTCAAATTTCAGAGCTGTTTTTGCTAATTTTCTCTACTGGCTACACCATGCACCTATACAATTTTTAGGAGCTGAAACTGGCAATGTGGATATTTCCCGTATTCGTCTCTCTGTCTTTTAAACAAGGCTACTTGCCTCAGGATTTCTAGGAACATGGATCTTGAGCCTAACAAAGAGCATTTTGTTTCTTCTTCTTGCTCACCTCTTCAGTGGCAGCAGATCTTTCTTCTAATTTTTTGAGCAAAACCTAGAATTTCTAATAACAGAGCAAGGGGAAGCTAGAGTCAGAAGGTGACAAATTAGCAAAATTATTTGACTTCTACAAAATACAGTTTATTTAATACAAAGAGACCTCCTCCTAATTTTTCTGCCATTGTTACAATGGTAATCTTAAAACTCCAGACAGACACCAGCAGATAGTGGAAAACATAAATAAACAAATAAAATTATTTAACAGATGAAAGGTAAAATTTATATTCTAAGTCCTTTTTTTCTTCAAAAAAAAAGGAAATTAAAAAATGCTGTCAAATTTTCTTTTTAATTTTGTGTGCTAGTTCTATGTAAAAATGCATTTTTACCCAGCAAGTGTAGTACCATGCTACAAAGTATAATAAGGGGTGTACAGGAGTATGTTTTTATTATTTTGTTCTTTTTAAGGGATTGATTCCTTGGGATTTTTTTATTCTTTTGTAGTATGTAATGAAGAAATTAATTTTAGTTAAAATATCTCATGTATGCTTTTCTCTCTTAAGTTCAGATATTAAAAAGATATAGAATAACTGTGTTTTCTGCATAGTGACAGTGCAAGAACTGATATACTGTCTTGTCTATGGAAACATTCATTTTTTTTTCTAATTTTATGTCAATGCAATTAATGCAAGACTTAAATTGCCATGATAAATCAGACGATGACACAGGACTAAAACATATTCTCTTCACTAGTGGTACTTCAAAAAAACTTTCCCTGAAGCACCCTTAATATTAAAAACGACCCATTCTCAATTAAGCTGACAGCAGATTATAAAGATTCAGCATGCATAGAGGGCATTTTTTTTAAGCACTGCATAAGTGGAAAAGAAAACCTTTGAAGAATAATTTACACGTTAAAACAAAGGACTTAAGGAGATTTCCTGGCGTTAATTAGAAAAAAGAACAGTCAATTATAAGACCAAAAATAGTTTTAGAAAAGGGAGCTACAAATCAGGTTTTTCAGTGGAGTTGGAATAGTCCAGAGCACCCAACTTCATGTACTCTGTTGTGATTCTTACCAACCTGTGGACTCAAAGCTGAAGCAAAAATTATTTGTTTCATTACAGATATTATATTAATTTATGCAATAAACAGTAAGTTCAGCAAATAGTTATAGAGGACTGTCAGGAGAAAAAGTCTAAACATTATATATTGTATCAAAACTCCACGTTTTTCTCCATTTTTCTTGTATGTACTGTTATAATTTTTAGTCATCATCATAAGTCATGATTAACAAGTTTGCATTGGAAAGATTAATAACCCCTCACTTTGCTTACTTACAAGTTTTAAGGAAAACATAAGAATTTTTGATAATTAAAAGCATTTCCAATTATAATACAAGATTTTTGGATTAATAACTCCTCACGCAAAGTACCCAAGACTTTTGTTTTATTATATATATACAGGTAAACCAACCAGTGTGACATATAGGCTGTCCAGAGTTTTCCCAACTTTTTGTTCCTTTTTCATGTGCTTCTGAGC
The DNA here is from genome assembly GCF_001431845.1 of Calidris pugnax. NCBI lineage: Eukaryota > Metazoa > Chordata > Aves > Charadriiformes > Scolopacidae > Calidris > Calidris pugnax. Next base: position 1,002,046 of record NW_015090810.1, read on the forward strand.
AATACCCATGGCAGCAGCATTGTCTTGTCTCCTGTGCTTGTTGATGTTGATTCTTTATCTCTTATAATGTCTTGAAGGGTTTTTGGGCAAGGGGAAAGATTTAATTGGTTTTGCTTTTGTACTCCAGACTTTAACATTACAGCAATGTTTGTAATACTACAAAACACAAACTTTTCACACTGCCATGCTACCTCCCACAGCCTGTTGTGCTCAGCATGCTCTCTGTAAGGGGAAACATTGACTGATAGATTGATCCATTACGAAAACAGATGCTCTTAAACTGTATGTGTTTTCAGTTTGTTCATGCATTTTCTATTTGTCCCATGCCACTATGGAGTTGTAAAAAAACCAGGCTTTTCAATTTATAATTTAGATTTTTACACCTGGGAAAATTGTTGAGTTTCCATTTTCCTTCCTTTCCCCATCCCAGGACTATAATTTGGTAAGTCTATATTTCCCAGTGGATAGATAAATAGATAGTTACCGTCCATCACTGTTAGAGTGCAGTACCACTGTCAGCCAGAAGTGTTATGAAGTGGTAAATATTTATCTAAACTACAAGGAAAGTATCAGTCTCAGCCTAATATTTGCCAGAATTCAGATGATTACATTCCCAGGTATTTTTTAAAATAAATTTTCAGACACAGATTTTTTTAAAAAATAAATTTACTTCTTTGTTAACTTGCTTCTATGGACTATAGATTAGACAGCCATCAACAAAGAGTGTTTGCTTAATCACTGTTATTTTACTGAGAAGGATTAAATTATTTATGTTATTTCCTAAAACTAATAAAGTTAAATTTAATCAGATTAGCCTAATGCTTCTCAGCAAACACCATTATCTTGCTACTAGTGGCATGTATTCTTTTCAGAATCATGGGCTACTGCAATACAACCTTTCATTTAGCTTTTAAAATGAAAGTTGTATCTGTGATTACATAATCCCGTTTTGGTGTTATACCATAAAATATTCATCGAAGTGATGTAAAATCTGAAATATAAGCCTATATTTGAAGTCTTTTGGAGAGATACAGAAATAACTTAATACCCATATTCATTTTATCTGATACCTGGCAGGGAGGAGGTTGCTACCTGAATGGATTGTTATTTAGAGATGTTTAAGCATGTTACCTATACAAATTTGGTTTCTCCAGAATGCGTATGGGTGAGAAGTACACAGTTATGATGCAAGAATGCTTCATATAAGAGTATGCCTCTCACTGGCATAACTGTTGAGTCTGTCTTTGCCCACAGAAACTTTATGACTGGAGGAAATGGTTCAGTGCCAAAATCTACTTAAAAAAACGCACAGTTTAAGAGCATACAGAGATGCAGCAAGCAGTTTTAGAGCCCAGTGTGACTTCTTAGCCTCCCCTTCCTTTGCAGCTGCCTTTGAAGCTTCAGAGGATGGATCCAGTGAGTGAGGGGTGGCATGGGAGCCCCCAGTTGTGCAGTCATGGATTTACTTATCCTGGGATCATATGTGATGCTTTGGATGGGGAAAGAAAAACCTGTGAGGAGGCAGAGGTTATTTCTACAGTTAATTTTTCCTAAGTTGATAGCAGGAGAAACCAGGCTGCTTTGCCTCCAGAGTGGCCCTGAAGTCAACAAGTTGCATTACCCCTCTTACACCCATGTTTGTCCTGTAGCATTTTAGTAGTATCTATATCTATTCCTGCCTTGGGAGATTTTCCGGCTTCAACGTACCTTCAAGAAATAATTATATCTGGCTGTCTTATATCACCAGTGAGTGAACATAACTGCTTCAATCACAGAGTCATAAAATGGTTTAGGTTGGAAGGGACCTTAAAGATAACCTTGTTCTAACCCCCCTGCAATGGGTAGGGACACCTCCCACTAGACCAGATTTCTCAAAGCCCCATCCAGCCTGGCTTTGAACATTTCCAGCAATGGAGCATTCACAGCTTCACTGGGCAACCTGTTCCAGTGTCTCACCACCCTTACACTAAAGAATTTCTTCTTAAAATCTAATCTAAATCTCCCCTCTTTCACTTTAAAACCATTACCCCTTGTCCTATCACTACACTCCCTGATAAAGAGTCCCTCCCCATCTCTCCTGTAGGCTCCCTTCAGGTAGTGGAAGGCCATTATAAAGTCTCCCTGGAACCTCTTTTTCTCCAGGATGAAAAACGCCAAGTCTCTCAGCCTGTCTCACCTAAGTGAGGTGCTCCAGCCCTTTCATCATTTTTGTGGCCCTCCTCTGGACCCATTTAAACAGGTCCATGTCCTTCCTATGTTGAGGACTCCAAAGCTGGACAGAATACTTCAGGTGGGGTCTCACTAGAGTAGAGTAGAGGGGAAGAATCACCTCCCTTGACCTGCCAGCTACGCTTCTTTTGATGCAGCTCACGTTATGGTTGGCTTTCTGGGCTGCCAGTGCACATTGATGGCTCATGTTGAGCTTCTCATCCAGCAACACCCCCAAGTGCTTCTCAGGGCTGCTCTCAATCCATTTTCCACCCAGCATGTATTTGTGATTGGGATTGCCCTGACCCAGGTGCAGGACCTTGCACTTGGCCTAGTTGAACTTCATGAGGTTTGCTTTCAAGCCCGTCCAGGTCCCTCTGGATGGCATCCCTTCCCTCACATGTGTCGACTGTGCCACACAGCTTGTCATCAGCAAACTTGCTGAGGGTGCACTCTATCCCACTGTCCCTGTCACCGTCAAAGATGTTAAACAGCGCTGGTTCTAGTACTGACCCCTGAGGGACACCACTTGTCACTAATTTTCACTTGGACATTCAGCCATTGACTGCAACCTTTTGAGTGCGGCCACCCAGTCAGTTCCTTATTCACCAAGTGGTCTAGTCATTGTAGTTTTAAGTAATGGCTTAAAAAAATTAAAAAAAAAATAAAATTGTCCCCGCCAGAATCCTTCTGTGAGGGAAGGAAATGGGACTTCTCAGAATTTTTTGCCTGCTGGATTCTCAGTGAAGACAGATTCTTGTACTCAAGAACAGCAAGATTCAAAGTACTCAGCAGTCCTCAGTACTGAATACTTGTTTAGTCCTCTGGCCAACACTCTGGCTCTGTGGATCCCTTTTGGGGGTGGTAAATCTCCATAGATACAGTGTGCCCAGACACATTGCACAAAGCTCAGTGCTCTCAGGGCAGGAGACAGCATTGCAACAGTTAAAAATTGTGGCACTTTACAGTTAAAGCTTTCAGCATGGAAAAATAACTTGTCCCTCTAGCAATTCTACTAGATTAAATCCCAAGCTATAAATTCTTGGCCTTGATGAGTTCCAGTGGGTTTAAAATTACAAACTGACACTATTCACAGCTTTCAGATTCTTTTTGAGCTTATTGATCAGTTTATGATGAAGTTTAACTGTTGTTTTCCATCACTTTGATACAAGATGGCCAGTCACAACAAGCAAACAATGAGCTTGTTCTTGAAGTACAAGTAAGGGTATTGTTTTTTTCAGGGATATTTTTTTCAGGGGGTATTTCATTGAAACACTCATTAGGGAGATAGATCATTAAAGCTCATTCTTGGCCTTAAGTCTTGGCCTTAAGAGTTTGTTTTCCTTCTGTTCCTAGGTATTTCAGAAAATATGTTGTAACCTTATTATTCTGGACATCACCAACAAGAGTGTCAGGTAGCTGAAACCTCATCTAACCAGCTGCTTTCTCTCCTAGTCCTGCTGCTGTTTGCTGATTACAGTAATCATTGTGTTTATTATGTACATTTTAAAATATTTTTTGTAATGTTCTGGTAAAATGCTTGTTTTTGATAAAAGAAATGTAAAGCAATCACATATTATATTTGAAGAATATACACTTGTATGAAGAGTTATCTCACCAGGGCTATGTAAATTATAACGAGGTACAAAAGAGCTAAAATAAGGGATGAACACTGTGAGTAGTTTTGAGATGCCCACTGTGCCCACTTGGCCTTAATACCAGCAGATGGTATGACAGGAACAGGAACACAACCCTGTGACTAGAGAAACAAAACTGTCTGAGATACGGGGATGTGTGCCTCAAAAATGATAATGGTGAAGACAGCCATCAGCAGGATTAAACAGCAACCAGGCAATTGCCAAGGTGGAGGTCTTGTGACCCACAGCTGCTATAGATGTGGGGGAGTGTGAGGTGCAGTCGATAATGTGTACCTATTAGAGCTTTCAGGGATTATCTATAGTGGATGTTCAGAAATTTGTTAAGTGTTTACTAACAGTTTGTAAGTGTTATGTAGCAGGGTTTATCTGTTGTATTGCAGATACTGATCTTGAAAGTATTGTGCATTGATTGCTGGTTAACTACGTGCTTCTAATAATCCAATAAACTGCTTTCACAGCATAACAGAATCACAGCTGGGTTGAGGTTGGAAGGGACCACTGGAGGTCACCCGGCCCAAACCCCTAGTTCAAGCAGGGCCAGCAAGAACAGGTTGTCTGGGACACTGTCCAGATGGTTTTTGAATATCTCCAAGGATGGAGATTTTACAACCTCTCTGGGCAACCTATGCTAGTGCGCAGTCACCATCACAGTGAAAAAGTATTTACTGATGTTCAGGTGTCACCTCCTGTATTTCAGTTTGCGCCCATTGCCTCTGGTCCTGTCACTGTGTACCACTGAAAAGAGCCTGGCTCTGTCTTCTTTGCAGCCAGCTTTCAGGTATTTATACACATTGATGAAATCCCTTGCAATCCTTCAGACTGAACGGTCCCAGCTGTCTCAGACTTTCCTCATATATGAGATGTTCCAGTCCCTTAATCATGTTTGCGGCCCTTCTTTGGACTCTCTCTAGTATGATTATGCCCCTATTGTACTAAGGAGTTCAGACCTGGACACAGTAGGCCAAGTATGTATCTCACCAGTGCTGAGTACAGGGAAAAGATCAACCCCCCTTGACCTGCTGGGAACCTTCACCTAATGCAGCCCAGGATATTATTAGCTTCCTTTGATGCAAGGGCCCGTTTCTGGCTCATGTTCAATTTGAGTGTCCACTAACTTGATATTCCTGCAAAGCTGCTTTCCAGCCCCCAACATATACTGGTACATGGGGTTGCTCTTCCCCGGATACAGGACTTGGCACTTCCCTGTTGAGGTCCCTCTGGATGGCAGCATGACCCTCAGGTGTATTATGTCATCCTCCAATTTTGTGTCACCTGCAAACCTGCTGAGGGTACATTTGCCCCATCATTCAAATCATTATTGAAGATGTTGGAGAGGTGCAGGGTTAATACTTATTCCTGGGGCACACAGCTGTTTACTCACCTCCAATCAGTCTGTGCCACTGATCACCATCATCATGCCTGTGCCTGGCTGTTCAGACATCTTTCAGCTGACCTCACTGTTTGCTCATCCAGCCTATACTTCACCAGCTTCTCTGAGGATCTTATGGAAGACAGCGTCAAAGGCCTTACTGAAGTCCACATAGACAGTATCTGTTACTTTCCCCTCATCTACCAGGCCTGTCATTTTTTTCATAGAAGGTTATCAAGTTGGTCAAGCATGAATTCCCATTGGTGAAGCCACGCTGACTATACCTCATCACCTGCTTGTCTTTCATGTGCCTTGAAACGGATTCCAGGATTAGCTGCTCCACCACCTACCCAGTGATCAAGGTGAGGCTGACCAGCCTATAGTTCCCTGGGTCCTCCTTCTTGCCCTTCTTGATGACAGGAGTGACATTTGCCTCTCTCCAGTTCTCAGGCACCTCTGCCTATCACCATGATCTTTCAAAGATTATCAAGAGTGGCCTTGTGGTGATATCAGTTAGCTCCCTGAGAACTTGTATGTGCATCCCGTCAGGATCGATGAACTTTGAAGTATGTCTAATATCTTGCCAAGTTTGCCTGTTGAACAGTGTGAACTTAGCAGTTTTTCCCTAGAGAGCACCGTTTCTTGTGCATTTATAACTATAACTTGCATCACATTGTTTACTCATTTTCCTGACTACTGTTTTATGTCAGTGTCCAACAGAGACTGGAAGATATCATTGTTTTCTCCCAGAAGAACATGGAAAATTCTGTGTATCTCTTAGAGAGACTGACATTTAGAAGAAAAGTACATAGGGATGTATTTTAAAAATGTAATTCAGTGTTAAATTACATGCACTTTGAGGCTTCTATCTCAGTTAATCTGTTAAGGTATTTCAACCTGAACTTGTTTGTTTCAGGAGGTGCATATTGTACCATATTAATTAAATAAAGAAATAAAATTATTTGAGTTCAGCCTCAAGATTAAAGAGGAATAAAAAAACAACTTACACGACACTGTGGTTTTACATTATAACTTTCCAAAACAATTTTGGAAATGCACATAATTTTGAATCTAATATTTAGTAAATTGAATCAGTAAGTACTAAGCAGCATGACTCTTCTCTAAATGATTTGAATTTTGTTACCATTAATGTCAAGAAATAATGATTTCTTTTGCATTTTGTCTATGGTTGTTGACAAGATGTGTCCAGTTAATATCTCATAAATCGGGTGAAGCTGGCTCAAAGTGAGCAGTGTTCATCTATATGAACACAGTCACAGTTAATCGTGGTTAATAATTAGGGAAGTGTTAAATATTAATATTTTGTCCTTCTGAAATGTATCTTTAAACTAGTTTTGGGTTTGCCTTTTTGGGTGTGCACACGTGTTCCATCTCTCTACATTTGCTATTCACATCCCTTGCATGCTAAGCAGACAGCACTTACATTCAGTTATTTTCCTACTAGGTATGTTTCTTTATATGCAGAAACACTAGGTGAAATCTCAACCATGAAAACAATTGGAAACAGAGGCTGCAACTTTGTTAATTAGTAAGAATAAATCACACAGAAATCCCCAGTAGAGTTGCAGCAATATTGATTTTTCAGTATAAGAGTGAAGAGTTTTAAGGTCCCCAACAGGTCCTTCCTGAATCACTAATATCATCTGCCAGAATTGCAACATTGGAACATAAATCTCCTAGATAAGCCTTGTGCATGTCAAGAAAAAGACAGAAAAAGGCCACCCAACATATTGCAATAATGCCTTCTGGAGAAAGTTTCTTCCAAAACCTAGCACAGTGATGCATTGAACTCCTTGTGATGATCCAGTATGCCTGATTTAAAGAGGAGCTGAAAGACAAACCCAGGAATGAATACCCCTCCTAAGAAGCTTCCTACATTTATCCTGCACCTTACAGGAACAGAAATCAGTCACAGTAACCAACCTATGCTATGGGTGCTTCTGGTGGTACTGAGAAAGCTTGGGTCTCAGCCACAAATAACATTCATGATAATGCAGGGAAAGACAGCAGAAGGCTGAGACAGTGCAAGCTAAACCTTTTCCTTTCTGTCTTTATTTCGTCTTCCCAGTACATATTTCCAAGGTCTCTGCATTCAGCAAAGTTCCTCTTAAGATAGCTAATCAAGCATTTCTCTTGGGATGTTTTTCTAATTTTTAGAAGATGTGAGTAGCAAACTCTTTTTCTTATGATATTTGTGGGTTAAGAATGCTAAAACTAGTTTCAAGCAAGAGCTCCTTTTAAGTTTATATTTTTTCAGGATACCACTGTATTACAAAATATTCCATATTCCTTTTGTGATGAACTTTAAGTTCTTACAAACACTGTAGCAAGGTGCTAAGGACTTCCTAATGCTTTAGTGCTCATCCATATGTCCCATTCTTGATGATTTTGCTGGTTTGCTTCATAAAATAAATAAAAAAGGACCAGATTCCTTCTCTCTGTTGACTTTCCTGCGCCTTCTGGCAGAGAAAACATTTCAGGAAGAGACTAATAAACTTCTCAAGGTTGCAATAAATACTCACTGTAGCTATAGTGTAAGTTGTAGAAGTAATGTAAGTTATAAAAGCCTTAAGCTGTTCTGATAGTACACGTGTAATGGTAAAACAAAAACTGAAAATGCACAATTTGTCATGTGACACTGACAAGGCTAGAAACTGAGTTGTCAAATTTATGATCTACTAAATATTTTTCTGAATAGCAACCACAAATCTTGGAAGCCTTTCCTGCTGAAAAAAAATGGGAGAATATATAGAAGTAAAACAATTTGCTTGGAAATTCAATACATACACCTTTTCCCTTTCATATCAGGATACTGAGAAAGTCTTCACTTCCAATTAAGTTGTCTGAGAAAGAAAAAGTATATGTCCCCACTCTAGAGGACAGGTATATGAAAATCCATCTATTTTTACATGTAGGATAGCTTACAAATTTGAAGGTTGCTCTTTTGCTTTGGTTACATCCCTTCACTTTTGCTGCTTGGTTACATCCAGCTACTTGGGAAATAAATTGAATCTGCTCATGTCATGCTTCTAGCTTACATTTCTTTTCAAAAACAATATATTGTGTTTTCTATGTTTTTTTTTTTTCCTAAAGATTAGTGTTTATGTTGCACATCAGATTTTTGAGTAAATATGTAGATAGAATGGCAAAGTAAAAACACAACAGCAACAGCAACAAAACACAAATTGTACCTGTAAGTCATACCCCAAAGAGGAACTCTAAGCTTGGAAATCAGAGAAATTCCTCCTCCCCATATTTTTAATTCAGAGAGATTGACGCTTTATTCCAGAAAGAATACCATTTTGTTATAACACATCAGATCTGATGAATTATCAGTACTCACAAAAAGACCAACACAATAAAGCAGAGCTGAAGTGACATCTAGGGCATCAGCATTTTGTACAGCTGAATGCTGAAAAAACTGAATCTTAATGCTGCATTCACAATTTTTCTACATTTGGCATTTAAGGAACTCAGAACTGATTTCATGTGTTTGTTCTTTTTGAAGCATAATTAAAAAAAGATAGAAGACTGCGGAGGTTATTCTCTGCCATGATTCATTATGTTCCACTTGGCTGTGGAATCCCTGGAAATAATTAAAACATATTTCAGAATGTGAGTTTATGCTCATAAAATCTCTGGCATAGTTCAGGGATTCATCGCTTACTTAAAGGACAAGACTCTTCCCTTGGAAAACAAGAAAGTCAAGAAGTATGTGCATGTCAGCAGGGGAGTTGGACTAGATTATCTCTATGGTCCCTTCCAACTCTAGAAATTCAGTGAAAATTCAGTGAAATTCAGTGAAAATTTCTTCATGGAAAGGGCTGTGAAGCCTTGGCAGAGGCTGCCCAGGGCAGTGGTGGAGTCCCCATCCCTGGAGGTATTCAAAAGATGGGCAGACGTGGTGCTGAGAGACATGGGTCAGTGGTGGGTTGGGCAGTGCTGGGTTGATGGTTGGACTTGATGATCTGAAAGGTCCCTTCCAACCCAGACAATTCTATGATTCTATGATTCTATGACACAAGGAAAATCTAAGTAGTACGGGTATGTGATTATAATGTATGTATGTGTTCATCTTTGAAGCTGAACATAGATACCCTGAAAGATTCTTTCCTTTGGATTTGTATCTCCCTAAAGCTATGAATCCACTTACAGACTGTTTTAAAAGCCACAGGTGGCCCACTTCATGTGGTATCACACAATCACAGAATCACCATGGCTGGACGGGACCTCTGAGATCATCGAGTCCAACCTCAAAAAAAACCCAAAAAACAAACAAGCAACAAACAAACAAAAACCCACAAAAAAACCCGCCAACAAAACAAAAACAACAAAACAAAAAATACAACACCCCACCATATCACACCCACCCACAAACCAATAATCTTGGGCACTAGAGCATGCCCTGAAGAGCCATGTCTACACTTTTCTTAAATACCTCCAGGGATGGTGACTCCACCACCTCCTTAGGCAGGCTGTTCCAGTGCCTGACCACCCTCCCAGTAAAGTAATTCTTCCTAATATCTAATCTAATACTCCCCTGCTGCAACTTTAGACTGTTTCCTCTGGTCCTGTCATTATTCTCTTGGGAGAAGAGGCCAACATCCACCTCTCTACATCCTCCTTTCAGGGAGCTGTAGAGGGCAATGAGGTCTCCCCTCAGCCTCCTCTTCTCCAAACTAAACATGCCCATTTCCCTTAGCCTCTCCTCATATGATTTGTTCTCTAGACCCCTCACCAGCTTGGTGGCTCTCCTCTTGGCACGCTCCAGCAGCTCAATGTCCTTCCTGTAGTTAGGGCCCCAAAACTGAACACAGGACTCAAGGTGAGTCATCCCATTGGCCTTGGCCCATTGAGCCAGTCTGTCCAGGTCCCTCTGTATAGTCTTCCAGGTCTACTATAGGTAGTCCTGACATTTTTTCTAAGAGGACAGACATTGTGTGTTCTTCCTGCTTTCCATCTGTTTTGCAATCTGTTCTTCACTTCCAGTTCTTTATTTCTCTAGCCTTTACTGCATAGCTCTTTTAGCACCTGTGTGCTGCTCACATAACTGGCTTTGTTAGCTTTTCAGATCATCATTTCACTAATTCCAGGTTAGCAGTCCTCTATCCTACTGCATATCCCAGTGAAGATTTTTATTCATTTCCCCAAATCTGAATTTTATGTGTTTACCTTGGCAATATAAATTGCAATAAAAAGGAGAGAAAAATCCCACTTCCTCTTTCTTCTTGCAGAGTAACTGCAGTTCTCTGTCTCATGCAGAATAACCTACAGTGAAGAAAGTATCTTCTTTCCAGTTGAACTAATACCCAGGGTAGTACAAAACTGCTGAATCAAGTATTGCAAGACTCCCTGCTCCCTAATTCCAGCAAAATGGCCTATATTATTCAGGTATTCATAATAATTATAGTGAGGCCTTTCAATTTACTTTATTTTTTCTTTTTGCATTTACTTAAGGTTTCTAAAATATATACCATTAATATATAGGATATTTGGTATTTTAGTTTCTTTGGAGTTCATATTTAACAGACATAAACTGTAAACTCATAACCTTAATGGGGGAAGAAATCAGTAATTGCATTTAAAACTGTTATTATATTTATTTCTTTACAAGCTGATTCTCAGGGTAATATTGCTTTTTTGTGCTTTTTACTTAACAAGGATTTTTAATATAAATGAAGCTTTCCTGACCCACTGCATTAATAAGTCTTGCAGCAATTTCTGCTTTTTGTTAATTCATCCTTTCTGAGATAATCTCTTTCTCCTCAAACCTGGGCTTAAAGCTTACTGTTTTTCCTCCAACTTAACTTTCCCTCCTTTCAGTTGCATAGTATACAATCAGGAATGGGGTTTAAAGATATACCATCCCATTTCTTTTCATCTCTTCAAACAAAATAAATAAATCATTGATTGCAATTGCAGTTTGGAATTAAATTTTGGATAACTTGTCTCGTATCCTTTACTGGATTGCTTTTGGTCCAAGCCATGACTTGTAAGCGAATTGCACCTTGATAAATAATTACAACTGGATCAATAGTACAGGAAATTAATTTCTCTAACCCACTTCTTAAGATAAGAGAAAGAAAAAAATAATGTCTTTGACTCAGGTGCTGATGTAGAGAAGCTACAGCATAAACTTTTTTCAAAATGGCTGTAGTAATTTCCAGGGTCAAATGGTTGAGAATATTTTTTTTATGTTGTACTGCAAAATGTGCTATAAATCAATGATGGAGGTTTGCTACTAGTCAAAAGGTAAATTAGAATCATTCTCAATGGGGAACAGAAAATTTTAATGTATTGTCATAGAATCATAGAATACCAGGTTGAAAGGGCTAGTGTTAGAGTTCAACACTCTCTTACCAATATCTTTTAGATATTCCACATGTAGAAAATGTAATGTTTAATATCAGATTTCCTTATCTGAAGATAGTTGATGTTACACAGGGTTTCTAATTTAACAGATGCAAGGAAAAAACAATGCAAGTAACTTTCACTTAACAAAATATGGCAATTGCAATACACAGTTCAACCACAATACCAATGTGATTCTTATTACCAGTCTCTATTATGATGCTGGGTGACCCCAGTTACCAGGAAGGAATATGTGGGTTGGAAGGTTGCCCAGAGAGGTTGTAGAATTGCCATCCTTGAAGATATTCAAAAGCTGTCTGGAATGGTCCTGGGCAACCTGTTCTTGGTCACTCTGCTTGAGCAGGGGGTTTGGGCCAGATGACCTCCAGAGGTTCCTTCCAACCTCAACCATTCTGTGATCATAATTCCTCTGCAACACTATGTGACAGAAACAGGTATTTGACTGTGCAAGACTGAACTTCTGCTGAATGATGGCATTCTTTGCCCTAGCCTGAAGGAACACAGATGTCCATCTTCATGACTCTTAAGGCATTAAAGGCTTTCTGTCAGCAGAGTAAAGAGCAGAACTGTGAGTCCAAGTTCTGCATCACACCTAAAGAAATCACAGGCAGCATAATGTAGCACAGAGTGGTCATCAGAGATTATCCATGTCTGTGTTGAGTACTGGTAGTGTTGCAGTGTGATGATGTCTCATGGGTGGAGCAGTTGAGTGGGTTATATGAGAAGTCAGAGAAGTATGTGGGCTTCTAGACTTTTGAAAATTAACATTAATTCTGGAATTAGACCCCTATGTTCTGGTGGTTAGAAAATTTGCTAACCTACTGTATCATAAACAATGATGTTGAATCCTGCTGTATCAGAAAACCTCAGGCACAGAGGTCTCTTCCTGACACATTTAGCTTTCTCATATGGATGTTGCCACTCAGTCTACTCCCTTGCAGTCACAACTAGCTATTCAGAGATCTTCAGAGTAAGATTTTCTTAATTTTAGTCCAGATTCATAATGTCATAACTTCAAACAATGGAGAGCTAAGAGTCTACTCTAAGGTGCCATCTAGTCACAATTCTCTTTAGTCAATGGGCAAGGAAGCTCTCCAGAAAGTAAGTTACCTCACTGGTTTCAGAACCTTGTGTAAAATCAGGTAAAGCTCTCACCACTGATGATAAAAGGAACCCAAATGGCTGACTTAGATCAGACATTAAGCTTCAGAGGCTTTTAGGCAATTTTAGGCAAAACCTCATTCTTAGGATCAGAAAACCCTCCCTCCATCCACTACAGAAAAATCAGTCACAGAAAAATCCCCTTTTCCCCAAAAACTTAAAGACCTTTAGAACAAAAGACCAAATACATAAAAACATCATAAATATGCCACCAGAAGAGAGCAGGGGAGATCAGACACAGACAATCTTATAAATCTTAGAAAAGCGGAGAATGCATCTGGTGAATATGTCCACAGGATCCTAAGAAGTAATGGAAATTGTACTGATGTTTGTTTTTTTTTTCTGGATTCTTTACTTCGTCCTGCTGTGCAACAAGTGCTTCCCCTGTTAGTGACAGTGCTAGGACTGGTTTTCTAGAAACTTCACCTTTCAGTCCTTTCTTTCATTAATCCACTGTTTTATTTCTGACTATCTAGACAATTTCCCATTTTACTGTATTTCCTTGTGGTTTCCCTTTGTGTCCCGGAGAAAACAGTTTTGCTTCAGCCATTCCCTAAATATGAATTATATTTTTGATGACTTAGTGACTTAGATTTGTGAACTATTTCCATTGTAGGTCATATCTACTATTTTGTGGCCTTGTAGTGCACTCTAGATCTTCAGAAGTCCTTTATTTGCATACTCAGTTACTTTGTTTAAAGAAGTGTAGACTATGTATGTATTTACTTGCATCTTCAGGAGTAGGATTTGAGTAAAGAGTTTTCAGTCATCTAAGTATTTCCATGGACATCACCACAGAAAGTTATAGAATCATAGAATCATAGAATTGCTTAAGTTGGAAGAAACTTGTCAGATCATCTAGTCCAACCACCAACCTAACACTGACAAAACCATCAAACCATGATAAACTATATCACGATTTCACACCTCTTGTAGAAAAGCTTGAATAACTCCTCTTTACCGGTAAAGAAAACTGAGGTATAAAGAGATGAAGCTGCTTGTGTTTTGCTATACTGAATTTGGTTGCAATGCTAAATGGCAATGGAATCAAATCTGTTGAGTCTGAAGTTCAAAAGTTATTCTTCAGTCTCAGCAGACATGAACACTGGCAGGTATTTCTTCTGTGAAAAAATATATAAAGATCGGAATATGTTTTTGAAATGTGCTTTTTGCTCAGAAAGAATGTGACCGCTTGCTTGGATGCTTTCTAAGAACCACATCTAACCTTTCCCACAAGCCATCATTACAATAAGGAAACAGCCTTACTTACATTTTAAATAAATTAGTCAATGTAATTAATCAGTATTATTATTAGAACATATGCTAAAACCATTGTACTAAGAGCCTGAAGACACAGTAGCTGAATTCTAAATATTTCACATAAAAATGTACCTCTTTTTGGATGTGTCATATTTTTCTTTTGTATATACGTATCCAGCATGGGAAATATAATGTATGTGCTTAACTTGAGCCTCTGGTTAGTTCATTGTATGAGTTTTGTGCTTAAAGCAAAGCACACTTGCAAGTATTTGCACTTGCAGAAGCAAGATTCAACTATGCGGAAGATAGTCCTGTAAACTTAATGTTAAATCATGTAATAACTCTGCAGCTCAATTTGTTTCTCTAGGACTAGTAAAATTCTGCAAAAACTATAACCCACTCCCCCC